>NW_010250340.1:0-287 GCF_000690775.1 Eurypyga helias
GGCCCCCACGGGGCGGCCCCCACCCCGGCCGCGGCTGCAGCCGGACGGACCCCGGCACCTCTCCTGCCGGTGGGGAAACTACGTCACGGGTGGATTTTGGGGTTGCCTTCTTGGAAATAAATGAAAATCTAGGCTTCCTTCCTTTCTGTATTTCTTTTCTTTTTCTCTTTCTTTCCCTTTCATTCTTTCCCTCTTGCCTTCTTTCCTTTCTTTCTCTATTTCTTTCTTTATCCTTCTTTCTTTTTCTTGTTCTTTCTCTTGCTCTCTTTCTCTCACCTCTTATCTTT
>NW_010250340.1:404-3558 GCF_000690775.1 Eurypyga helias
CTCCCCTCCTCCTTGTTTAATTAGGGTAACTGTTAGGGTTTTCATACGGTGTTTAGTTTTTGCACGATTAAGCTGCTCTGGAGAAGAAAAGCAAGCTGGAGAGCAAGGGTGTGAAAATGACCCTGCTGTCCTCACGCTTGGGCTATTTCGTTTGCACTTGGTGAGCTCGTTAGGCTGGGGTCGAAAGTTTCGCACATGCACCCAGGGCCGCACCACGGCGTGTGTTCAAAATAAGAAAGAAAAATGAAATTACACCCGTGGGGTAATTAGGTATCAGAGCTGGTGTGTTTTCATGGGGGTCCTGCAGGAAGGTAGTGATCCACAATGTGAATTTTGTTCCTGGGTCACAACTTTTAGAAAGAAGGAGAAATACCTGGGGCCGATGGGGCCCAGGTCTGCAGAGGGATGAGTGATTTGGTGCCCTCTCTTTCTGAAGGATGGGAGAGATCCAGTGTTTATAACTGGAGTTCACCTGGATGGTTAAAAAATAGGGGAAAGAGAAAAATAAAAAAGGAGGGAAAAAAGCAGATGCTGACTTGTGAAGCCGGGGAGTGACTTTTGTAGTGGCGAAATCTACAAAGCCCGAGGTTTGCCGAGGAAATCACCCCAAAATCAAGGAGCAGAAAGTGGGACGAGGGAGTGGAGATGGAGCCGAGCCGGGCTCAGGGGGTTGCTCCCAGCCCTCAGCTACTTGTTGAGTGCGAGTCTGCATTAGGCTTCGCTCAGTAACTGCATTGTTCTGCTATTAGTCCCTTTAAAACAATTATTTCTAAGGATCAGCAGCCTTTGTCCTTTCTTTCTTTACTTTTCTTTTTCATTTCTTTTTCCCAATATATCAGCAGAAAGTGGAAATGCGGTCTCTCTGATCTAGCCTGAATATTATTTACTATGCTACTTCCTGGAGAAGATAATGAATCTTGACCCTTTCTATTCGTATAACCTACCTTCCCTTCCTTTCGAGCAGTTACTTTCAGTATTGTTCACAAATGTCTGGTACGGTGAAAACTAGCTTGGAGATTCTCTAGACATGCACAAGCTCCCATGCAAACATATGTGCCCACACTGCCCCGGCTCTCTAACTGTCTGTGGCTCTATAGATCTGTGTTTGCATCTCTCCTTCTGTATATTTAGCAGTCTCTATGCACATATCACGATACCTACAGAGGTTAAGGTTCTCTAGATGTCAATGCTTTTCCACGGCTTTATTAGCAGGCACGAACTTGCTCTTCTCCAGTTGAATAACTCTGCTTTTCAGCTTATAGCGATTTGCTCAAGCTGCTGTGGATTTGGGTAGATTTGATTCTTTGGAGATATATATATATATTTATTAAGGGCAAAGATTAATTTAAAATATTAGGTACCATCCCTTAAGAATATGTATAACCAAAGGGAGGGGGGAAAAAAAAGGTTTGATTGTGTAAATCTAGTGTGTTGGGTATTTTTTCCTGCAAAGTCCAGGTCTGTATTTTTAAATACGAGTCTCTTGTCATAAGAAAGGGATGGAGAGTTTCTTTTGAGACACTTGGTACTCCCTGCCTGTGCCATATTGCCACGAAAAAGCCGCCTAAGATTCATGTACAACCTCGTGGAAAGGGGAAAAAAAAAAAAAAAAGATTAACTAGGTGGTTTGAAAAGTTTAGCAGCTCTGTTGGAAGGGTTATTATCACCTCTGCGGGCATCTTCTGGTCTTCTTCATTTGGCCAGAATATTCCCAAGGCTTATAGCCCCCGGCTGCCTTTGGGAAATTATTTTCCAACTAAGAAAAAAAAGAAAAGAAAAAGACTTCAGCAGTCGGGGCTTGGCAGTTTCACTCAGGATCTTCGCTTCAAAGTCCGCGTGGGATTGTCTGGAAAAGGGAGAAGGTGAAGTAGGGCTCGCCAAATTCCTTGTCCCAGGGCTCAGGGGGGTGGCGGGATGGTTCCTGAGCAGGATCGGGGCTTCCACCGCAGCCTGGGGAACCTTCAAATTCTGATTTTTCAAATGGAGCGAGGGTTTTCCATCAGATGTAATTTTTGCGGCTGCCCCCACATGCTGAGCCCTTTGGGAAGGAGAGAAGGGGTGTGTGGGGGGGTGTCCAGCCCCGCACCCCCGCGGGGGGCTTACCAGGGTGGCACAGGGGTTGTGACGGGCTGTCTCGCTGTGCTTTCTCCGAGCAGGGAGCCAGGTGTGCCGCCCTCCGCTGCTGCACGGCTCGCTGCCCTGGCTGGACGGCAGCAAGGCGCTGAGCAGCCACCACAGCGCTTCCCCCTGGAACCTCAGCCCTTTCTCCAAGACCTCCATCCATCACAGCTCACCGGGACCCCTTTCTGTCTACCCACCCGCCTCCTCTTCCACTTTATCCGCCGGCCACTCCAGCCCGCACCTTTTCACCTTCCCACCGACCCCTCCTAAAGATGTGTCCCCGGATCCGTCCATCTCCACCCCCGGCTCCACCGGCTCCACCCGACAGGACGAGAAGGAATGCATCAAATACCAGGTGTCCCTGGCCGACACCATGAAGCTGGAGTCCTCTCACTCTCGGAGCAGCATGGCCTCTTTAGGAGGAGCCACCTCCTCCGCTCATCACCCCATCACTACCTACCCACCGTATGTCCCAGAATATGGCTCTGGACTTTTTCCCCCCAGTAGCCTCTTAGGAGGATCGCCTACCGGGTTCGGGTGTAAATCGCGACCGAAAGCACGGTCCAGCACAGGTAGGGCTTTTGGCTTCTTCATCCCCATCCCCGCACGCAGAAGGATGCACACAAGCATCCATGTGATGAAAGCAGCGGGGCCTGAAGCCCACGGGGCGGGGGGTGTGTGGGGTGTACACACACGATTTTACCTTCCCCACAGGTTGCCCCGCAGGGTTTATAACCAAACTCCCCCTTGTCCAAGCCCTGCTGGGGGTACAATCGGCCCAGAAGCCCGAATTCCCCTCCCGCTCCCGCAGCGCTCCTGACCCGGGTCCGATCCGGCCCCCGAGCGCCTACGGTGTGCTCCGCTGCGGCGCCCAAGGAGGAAGCGAAACCGAGGGAACCGCAGCATTAGTATATCTCTCCGTATTTTAATAATGGTACTAAATCCCGGCCAACTTCCCCCGCCTGCCCTCCGCCTCCCTCTTCCCAGGGCCTCTTCCCATGCGGCGCCCGGGGATGCAGGGAGGGTTTTCCCT
>NW_010250341.1:0-288 GCF_000690775.1 Eurypyga helias
AGCTGTGAGCTTGGGGAGGGGAAAGCTGGGGGGTGGTCAGTGGGAATGGAGCCGTTTGGAGCTGTAGGGTCTGTGTGGCTGCTTGCCAACGAGCTACCAGCCCCACAAGGCCGGTGGTTGCTGGTGGGGGTCTCTGAGCGGGGGACAAGCCCCGAGTCAGGCAGCATGGGGGGGCGGAATGTGCCATTCCCTGGGGACCACTGCCCAGGGAACCTTGCGTGAGCCTTACCCTGCTTCCAGGCTTCCTCTGTCCAAATTACTCCCCTGGAAAATGCTGTGGCAGGGGGG
>NW_010250341.1:407-2192 GCF_000690775.1 Eurypyga helias
ACTCAGTTCATGCATGAGTGATACCAGAGCCCGGTGGCCTGTGGAAGTCAAGGCTGCTTTGCGGCCGGTCCGCTGATGCTGTGCTCTTCCTGCAGGCCGGGCCAGCCTGCACGACAAAGCCTCGCTGCGCATTGAGCAGGTCCGCTCCGAGGACCAGGGCTGGTACGAGTGCAAAGTGCTCATGCTGGACCAGCAGTACGACACCTTCCACAACGGCAGCTGGGGCCACCTCACGGTCAACGGTGAGCGGGTCGCTCCGGGGCTGCCGTGGGTTCCTGCTGGGTGCCGGACCTCTGCCACGGTCTGTGCCTTGCGGGCAAGCGTGCCCGAAGCCGGCCAGGCCGACGGCTCCAGTCGGGGTGTGACTTGAAAGGGACAAACCTGTCTTAGGGACTCTGCACCTTAATTAACGCGACGCTTGTTTAAAGGAGAGATCAAGAAACTGTGGCTGGGAACGCATCTCCTGAACAAACAGATCAGAACATCAAATCTGTTTTCTTGAAATTCAGATTTACTCAAATTACTTTTTCATTTTATTAAAGCTGCGTGTGAAACTAATTAGCAAATTAGCTCCCCACATCAGGAGAGGTCAGCCCAGCCCTGTGCCTCTCCCGCTGCAGCGGGGTGGCTGGAGAGGGAGATGTGGGGACAGGCAGCTCCCCCCTGGTCTTGCCTGACCTTGAGCAGTTAATTTAACCTTTTGGGGGGACAGCTGTGCTGTGGCACCGAGCAGAGCCACCTAATTGAGCCCAATTAGCGAGTGGGAGCTTTGCAGGGGGGTGGCTGTGCAGCCCTGTCCTTGCTGCTGCCTCCTTTGCCCCTGCCTGTGTAAAGGGGTGATGCTGCTAACGAGCTCGGGGGGCTTGGGGGGGAGGGAAGGGAGCAGGATGGTGCCTGTGGGTCCTGCAGACTGCACTGAGGGGCTATGGGGGCTGTGGGAGCCCTGCTCCCTCTCAGGGCTCAACCCCCTTTGCAAAACGAAGCTTTTTTGGGGTTTTGTGCAGCGTGGGGCGCGCGGAGGCTTAATAACAAAGTAATAACCGTAATCCTCCCGGCCCGAGGAATTGCTTTCGGAGTGGGGGAAGGCTGCGGCTTTCCCCTGGTGCATTACAACGCTTAATTTTCCGAGGGGAAAATAAAAATCATTTGGGGAGAAACAAAATATGATTTCATTTTGATTTTTTTGCCCCCGAGCAGATTAAATTGCCAACCTGTCTTCCCTTGGAAGTGGGCTCTAACAAGCGTTGGTAATTAGGGGCGGGCTGTAATCCTGCCAGCCTCTTTCATCAGGAAGGAGCCTTTTCGATCTGCACTGCGGTGTTTTCCCGTGTTTTGACAATAGCAAGTTAATGTGGAAAGGGGGACACGCACACGTGTTGTGCCGTGCCCTGGAGCTGGTGTGGAGAAGGGGACAGGGCTGGGTGTGACACGGAGGGGGACGTGCTCGGCGCGTGTCCCCGGGGACACCCTTCAGGGTGGTCCCACGTGCGGCGTGTCCCCCATTTGCAGCCTCCCCTCCACATGTGAAGCGGGGGCTGGTGGGGGGTCATGGTCGTCTCTCCCTGCCTCCGCAGCTCCCCCCACCTTCACGGAGACACCGCCGCAGTACGTAGAGGCGAAGGAAGGCAGCAGCGTCACCTTGACCTGCATGGCGTTCGGGAACCCCAAACCCATCGTCACCTGGCTGAAAGAGGGAGAACTTTTGGGTGACAACGGCAAGTACCAGGTAGGTGGGGGCTGCTGCGGGGGCTCCCAGGCGCCCAGCTGACAGGGATGGTATTGATG
>NW_010250342.1:0-1415 GCF_000690775.1 Eurypyga helias
GTCCCTCCTAAAGAGTTTATAGCCAAAAGATGGGGAAGCCAAAACTCGTACACGGGAATCAAGAGGGTCTACAGCATCTCTGCAGGTGCTGCTGCAGCAGGGATTGGCATGGGAGCCCCAGAAGGGTCCCTGCCCTGTCCCCTCACGCCGTCTAAGGAGCACTTCAGCACTTGGTGTAGAAATTGTGGTGGGGGGCAATGAGTTCCCACTTGCCATAAAGCCAAACCTCCTTCTGACAGCACCTGTCCCATCTGACAGTGACCTGGGTGTTGTCTGCTTGACCAGGCAATGGAGGGAATCCTCCCAACAACAGAGACAGAGCGGGCCAATGCTCCCACTTCACCCGAATTAATTCAGGGGGAGTCAGAATAGCATGGTCTCAGGGATGCTTACTGAAAACAAAACTCTGTGTGCTGCCAGCATGATGCTTCCTAGCATGCTTCCCACTGCATGGGGAAAAATCACCTGTGTATCAAAATGAAATGGCAAAGTGGGGTGAACAGCCCCCTTGGGGAAGTGCCCCAGTGTCCTGAGGAGCTGCAGGGTGGCTGCTGGGGACGGATGCCCCATAGCAGCGTGTACCGGGGTGCCTGTGTGCGGGACAGGACAGACGGCCCCAGTGCTGCCAACGTGCCCTGTGACGGCCAACATCCGACTGGCCTTTGGACAACAGCACAGCAAATCTTGGTGCTTCATCAAGGACCTGTGCCTTATAGAGGTTGTTCTGTTTGGCTGCTCCACTTAAAGGACAGAGACAAAACAAGACCCAGTCTCTCTGCCACACCTGGTAGGATTTGGAAAAGCTTCTTTTCTTCAAAATTGCTGCCCAAGGTCCACTTCCCACCTACCCACATTGACCCTCGCAGCACGTCAGGGTGTATAGTGCCCAAAATCCCCGCTGCTGCCGCAGCCCCCAGGGCTCTCAGCTCCCCCGGGCATGGGCTACATCCGCAGCAGAGGGAACAAAGAGCTACCAAAACCAAAAAAGCAAGTGGCAGTGCCAGCAATAATCCCCGCAGGATTCTGCACCTTCTCACCTTCCTGCTCCGCAACGTGCCCAAAGCCACACATACCGTTATAGCTCACACGTAACACAGCACTCACGTGCCGAGTCCTCCAAACTGGCCCGAGAGGTGTTTAGGTGATAACATGTCCGAATTAGAACTAAATAGCAAAGAGGCTGATTGAGAGCCATCCACCTTTATTCATGTTGTCAGCAACAGTTTTGCCAACCATGCACAATGCCGGGTGAGATTTCCCTCCTTCCCCAAAATGTCAAAATCGTTCTGACTGCGTGGTCGAAAGCATTTTGTCAAGGCAGGAGAGCTGCCTGCGGTGCCTGCCAGCCCGGCCAGCCCCGGGACTGCGGCGGGTAGCACAGCCTGGCCTGACCCTGCAGCTACGCAGCACCGGGG
>NW_010250342.1:1427-1709 GCF_000690775.1 Eurypyga helias
CTTGCTGCATCCCTCGGCATGCCTGCGATCTGCCGGGACGGCTGGGCTCCAAACAGAGGAAGGACACAAAAGGGGAATCCTTTTCAACTCGAAGGAGCAGAGGGAGGGGAACAGTCATAGACCAGCAAGGCCAGAAAGGTTTGGCCCCACAGCGTATCGCTGCCCTCTGGCACAAGTCTCCGCCGGGTCTGGCACTGCCCCGGTGCCAGGCTGCAGCCGGCTGTGCACACGCCGGGAGCAGCGTGCGCGATGAGGCTTTGCCTGATGCTGAAAAACACCCCA
>NW_010250342.1:1780-10965 GCF_000690775.1 Eurypyga helias
TTGGTTTCCTCCTTTGAAATCCAGACAAGTTCAAGCGAGTGAGCACTGTATAAAGCACATGGGATGGGGACACGTAGCTGAGCTGCCCTCCCCGTGCCCCGTGTTCCCAGTAGCTCCCAATTCCCAGCCACAGCCCCTTCCCCAAGCTCTTTATCACCCTCTCGCAGCCGCAGTGCCTGCAGGCAGCGGGCAGGGGTATGATAGCCTTGTTCCCGAGGTGGCTTGCAGATGGTTTCAGGCTCAGCAGGTAGGACAGATCTCGCGGTCAAAGCCTCGCTCAGACTCGCAGCAGCCTCAAGAGCATCCCTGAGCTGCAGGACCCATTGCAGCTGCCCCCCGCTTTGCTGTCACGTTAAATAAGCACGGGGGCAAGGCTGCAGCTTGGCACGGGCTGCTCCTCCTCAGCAGCCATGAAACTGCAGGGAAGCTCACACCCAGCGCGGCTGGGTGTCTCAGGGAGCCGGGGGGACATTTGGAGATCTCAGCAGCAAATCAATGATCCAGCGAGATGATTTCCTGAAAATTATCCTGGATTTCCTCACCTCTCCTCCTTCAGCACTGCCACTGCTGGAGCAACCACTCTGTGGGGCTGGGAGCCTACAGAAACACCAACCCAGAGTCTCACGTGGAGCAAGCTGCAGCTCCTCCTCCAGCAGCAGAAGCAGGTTCAGCACAGCCTCACACTGCCACTGATCCGAGCAGGCCATAATGCCAAACAGACAATAACCAAAGCAAGAACCCCGGCAGACAATCCTGAAAGAGACCAGCATGATCTCAAAACCAGGCACAGCGCCTCCAGGTCCATCGATGTGGTGCTCTCCAGCTCAGGAGGAGGTAGGAGCTGAAGGCTGGAATTACTGGGGGAAATTCCCCGGCCTGTGTTAGGCAGGAGGTCAGAGCTGATGGCTGCAACTGTCCCTCCTGGCCTTCATGTCTACAAACCTCGGAGAACTGGGAAAGAGGGAGAAGCTCTTCCCAGAGTGCTGCTCCTCAAGGTTAAAGAGGGACGGAGAGATGCTGAGCAGAGGATGGAGACAGCTTAGGCACACTGAGGGAGCTGTTGGATGTGGGGTTATGGGCTAGCAGGACACGGCGGTACGGACAGAAAAAGAAACCATAAGGAATACACACAGCCTTATCCAGCCCTGGGATTTCTGAGGGTCCAGAGCGAAGCTGTGGGCACATCCCCGTGGGTCACCCACAGCCCTGGCCCTGGGTTTGCTCTGGGATGCTCTGCACACGTCTGACCATGTTTCAACATGATGGCTGCATCCCTCCAATGCTTGCTCGCTTAGAAACCCTGGAGATTAATGACCAGAAGAAGGAGTCTATCTGGGAGATAAAAGCATTATGTTAAAAGCATGACAGCAATTACGTTAGTATTAGTCACAAAACACTGCACACTTGGAGAGATTTGAAGTTGCGCGCCGTGTTTATTTGCTTTGCCTTCCCCCTCCCTGCACGGCTTCGGCACGGCCGTACTCCCTGGAACGGCAGCGGCACTGCAGCAGCACGGACAGGCCGGCTGAGCACCACGCGGCGGGTCAGGGAACACCGATGGCCACCGACGGAAGATGCTAACATGGCATTTCTCATTCCCCACCTCTCTCAGTGACTATCCAGCACCTGCATGGGAAGGAAACAGCCCTTCACAAACCAGGAAAACAGGACACGAATGACCTTTTTGCCCTGAGCCACAGCCCGTGCCCTTCCAGCCTTTCAGGGATGCTGGGGGCTGCCCTCGTGACATGTAGAGCTCCAATTTCCACCTGCATCTCCTTGAGTGTCCAGAGAGAGTCCTTGGGAGCTCGACTCCCTTCACACCCCACCCCTCTGACTGCAGCTCTCACGCCTGTCCGGTACCAGGATTGTAGGGACTCACAGCCATGCCAGCATGAAGCCACGCTGCCTTCCCAGCCGTGTGCTGGCCACGCTCTGCTCTGCAGTGCTCAGCTCCTCTACACTGCAGGCTACCAGCGTGCTCCTCCATTTGTGCAATGTGCCCAAACATCCCCCACAGAGCGGGGTGAAGCCACCCAGAGAAGAGATGAACCAGTTTCAACCAGTCCAGCACCATCCCCCCAATCACAGTCACTGGGGATGCTCAGGGAAGGTCATATGGTCTTGCAAGCACCCACCGATGCTCCTGCATCCTCCTGACCTCCAGCATCCCATGGTGCAGAGATTTAGCTCATCACTGGCAGTGCCAGCAACACTCTAGATGGTATTTTCCTCTTACAAATTTGTCTAATTACTTCTGGAAGCTTTTTAAACTCGTCTGGCCGCCAGTTCCAGCATTCTCCTTCCACCTCCCATAGAGGAGCCGCTGTGTGTTTGCCCTGCTCCCACCATCTATTAATTGAATTTGATGTCCCAGCATCTGATTAGCACAAAGAAAGAAAAGTCGTTTCCTACTGACCTCGCAGTGCCCACGCCTGCCTGCACAGCCCTGAGGCGTGCTGCCCTGGCCAGCCCTCCGCAGCTTTGGAGCATCGCTGACTTTGCCACACCTTGTATGGATGGCCATGCCCTTGCCACCCCGCTTCCCGCTCCTCTTTGCACCATGGAATCAGAGCTGCACACAGTATTTATTTCCTGCACAGACACATGGTAGATCCATGCAACAGTCCCTAACCGTGTTGTGGGTTCTGTTTTCTCCTTGTTTTCTCAAAATTCTTCCAATTCAATCTGCGTTTTTGACTGCTACAGAGTGCCAAGTCCGTATTTTCATGGAAGTGCTTACCCTAACTCCAAGCCGTGCTCCTCACCAACCACAACCAGGTCAGAGCCCGGCACTGCTCACGGCCATGAGGATCGTTTCTCCTTGTGTGCATCACTACTCTGCCTTGAACGACGCCGCATTTCATCTGCTGTTTCACCGGGCAGATGCTCGCTACCTGACATCCCTGGCAACTCTTTGCACTTGACTCATTCTCGCCGCCCAGGACAGCCCAGGAGCACCAGGCACCTTCGGCACGTGGTTCTCAGCCTCCTTTTCCCAGGCTGTGTATGAAGACAGCAAACAGCACTGATCCTACAGGGAATCTGACAGCACCAAGAAAACTTACTCCATACCTTTTAATCTCCCATTTACCCAATTATCCATCCTCCCTCTTATTCCTAAGCAGGTTAATTCTTTAAAAAACCGTGCTGAGGGACCATAGCGCAGTGCTCTCGGCAACCCAAGCAGGAATATGCCACCCCTCTGTGTGCTAGTATCCATCTCCCCCCACCTACAAATGCTGTGCAAACCCCTCCTCCCTATACCCCACTTGCACACACATCTGCTGACGTGCCTGTCTGCGCCGTGCGGTGGGTGGGGACATCGCTTCCCTGGTTGTCCCCAACCCTGGTCCAAGCCAGATCCCCTCCAGCATGGACGTGCGTTACCAGGGACACAGAAAATCCCCAACAGAAAGGAAGGGAGAGCGACCCAGAGTGTCCAATAATGAGGTTTTGGGGTGCTGCCACTGTGCTGCAAGCATGAGCCCCCCCAACCCTGCAAACAGCCCCAGCTGAGGTTGTCTCCTGAGGTTGTCTCACCTCAGGTGAGACAGCAACGAAGCGGGGGCACCCCCCCTCCCACCCCCGCTCTGCGGCCGGGGGGGGGCGCCACCCCCGCCCGGCGGCAGGTAGGGACCGCCGGCGCCTGTGCAAGGCTTTGCTGTCCCCACGGTTGCTCGCTGTTAGTGATCTCCAAGGTGACGGTGACTTTAGGCGATCTCACCGCAGCCCCAGATGTCAGGGCAGAAAGCAGGTATGCTGTGGGAGTCAGCCCCTAATGCCTGCGAACAAGCTGCCAGGCTCATTTCGTCGCTCGCTCTTCTGTGCCAGCTAATTACTGGATTGTCAGGGACACTGATGCATGCTCCACTCACGGCAATTCAATTGTCCTCTCTGCTCCGAATGTCTTATCAATATACATGCAGCTATATTTTCCCTGAAATCTCACAGAGGTGCAAGGAGCTGCCTACGGGAGATGGATTTTGCTCCTGGCATACCGTGCAGGCAAACAGCGCAGCCGAAAAGCCACTATCGGTGGGAGACATCAAGGAGCTCCTGCTTTTATTTTTTGGGGGCTGTTGCAGGCACACAAGTCAAGATGGAGAACTGCACTTCAGGGAGAGCAGGCAGAAAGCTGAGGGCAAACAGCAGAAGGCCTTGGTGAAGGGGGATTTTGAAGCAGAGAAGTCAATTTGTAAAGACTGAAGAGAAAAAATCGCCTTTGCAGCAGCCTGACAAGAGAGTGACTTTGAGGGCAATGGCTTGGAGACGTGGGAGAAGCTTGGGAAGGGCACGGGGGGCAAACGTCCAACGCAGGCAGGTCGGGCAGGTGAAAGGGGACATGGACAAGCAGGCAGTGCCTGAAGATAAACCACTGTCAGAGAGGGTGGTGGTGAAAACCATTTGTGAGCAGAGGTTGTGACCATGCTGGAGAGCAGGAAGGAGGCAGAAACAACAGAAATGGCGAGAGGAGAAAGAAAACAACAAACCCAACTGAGGAAGGCAAGGCGAACTGCCGGAGAGGCTGTCAGTCTCAGATGGAGACTCAAGGATGGAGACTCTCCCTTGGGTGCCCAGAGCAGTAACTATCACCCACTTTCCCAGGGGAAGAGGTGGTGTCCTGTGCAGTGCAAGGCGACACGTCCCCAGGGGGTTCAGCACTCGGTGCCCCCCACGTGCCGGAGCAGAGCCGGGGCTCAGTAGCACGGCAACGCAAAGCAGGCACTTGCAGCCTCTCACCTCCTCCCCAGCCGCTGGTTTGGCCAAGTCCCAGGGGCCTGTCGCTGCAAAGATGATCAAGGCGTGCGATAAAGACACCTCTCCCCTAACCCACGTCAAGCACGCATGGCTCGCCCCCGGTGCGAAGGTTTTTAACCAGCGCTCAAGGTATTACCACATCATTAGGGAGGTCGCTGCTGCATCAAAGCTGCCCTTAGCCACCGAGCTGCAGCACGAGGTCAGGGTCAGTCCACGAACCGCGCTGAAGTTCAGAGCTGAGCGTGATACATCAACACATCTGATGTGTTTTGGGGGTGACACGCGGGCTACGGGAAGATTTTACAACTCTCCATGAAGAGCTCGGTGTTTTAAAGTGCACAGTCACTGATGGCAGCATCATGGTTTGCAGCGTGCCAAGTGCATCCCATAAGAACATAAAACCCAAGCTTCTCACTTTGCATAATTCTTCCCAGAACTCAAATGCCTGGAAAGCCTTTGTATGAAATACATATGAAACAGGAGCAAAAAGTCACGTAAGAAACATTTTTAATTTATGACCTGTCAGACAAAAATGTCTCAGAATTAAAAGATAAGGGGGTCTAGACGATAAAGGGCTCTGCAGCTGACACCCTCCACAGCCTGGAAGTATCCGTGTGATTCCTTTAAATAAATAAAGATTTTCCCACTGTGCCAGAACATGGGAGCGATGGGTTGGGAGGCACAGACAGATGTGCTCCAAGCCAGAAGACAGATGTGCTCCCAGACAGAAGTATGGCAGGAGTTTACAACTGCAGCACTTATTTAAAAGGCAGCAATGCATTATCCCTTGAGGGGAAAAAGAATTTAAGAAAAGCAAACAGGATGATTAATTAAACTTGCTATTTCTAGAAAGGACCTGCCAGAGCAGATGCGCTCTGGTCGCTCCCGGGGGATGCTTTACAAAAACGGAGCCCTGTGGCTCTTCATTCCCCGAAGCTCTGTGCTATTACCAATGCAGACAATTGCTGTACGTTCGCTTTTTTATTTTAAGTTGTTGATTAGCGGGTGGCTCCACGCAGAAGGGCCCTGAGCCACCTTGAAGAGACCCCCGCCCAGAGAGGGGCTCTCAGTCCCAGGTGGCTGCAGCACTGGAGCTTCTCGGCTCCAGCACACAGAGGCTCTTGAGGAGCAGGAGAAGTTTGAAAGGCGTTTCTCGAGCAACAATCACCCTCCCGAGTTTTGGGGTGAAGGCAGCGCTGGCTGGCATCCAGCCTCACGCTGGAGAGGAAGGTCAGCGTGACAACTCTGCTCTCCATCCTCCCTGCGGAGCCGTACCAGGAGCAGCATCAGAGCTTAAACGGGCAGCACCCACAGTGGGAACAAAACCAGCAAGTTGAAAATCTATGAAAATACCCAAACCAAGCTAAAAACCCCAGCACACATTTCCTGCTGGAGGCCACCCTTCCTGGCTCCCCGCGGTGACGGGAACGCGGTCCTTGGGAGGTGGCACACGTGGCAGCAGTTACAAACCGATGCTGCAGAAATCGTCGTTTAAGTGGGATTACTGCTGCCTCCTCCAGCAGCTTCTTCGCTTCCCCCCTCTCCCTCCCCTTCCCTCTGCTCCAAAAGTGGGGGGGAGAATGACAGATGCAATATTTTACAAAATGAGATAATTATATAGCAGCCACATGGGGAGATTAGATTAGCAAGAGATTTCAACGCAAGGATATTTAATAAGAACGAGACACAGGTACACGGAAACGCAGACAGCAAAAGATCATCATCATCATCACCACGTTGAGATTATGAAACAAAACGCTTATGACCTACACGGGCTTTGATGCTCGCTGCAGTAATTCTATTGTTATTGCAACACAAATAGGATTATTCCGAACAGGAGATGTATAGCTGCACGCAGCCAAGAAGAATTAAAAAACAACACTACAGTGACTACAGCAAAGTAGTTTAGACACAGGGCAGAAACTCTCTCCTGTTTCTAAGCACCCTGTAAGATTTTCCTGCTGCGTTCCCATGCCAAATACCATGGGGATAGCTAAGAGCTTGGGCCCGAAGCCCTGTTTGCTGGAATTAGAGGAGTGCAACCCCCGTGCTGCCCCAGGACACGGGCAGCCCTCCCGACACCCCTCTCTGTGCTAGGCCCTACTGCCAGCGTGGCGAGCCCTCGCCTAGGCCAGCCCTTCATTTGTCACCGTCTCCGCCTTTGTTAGACGAATGCAAATCCATCTTTATGGATTACTTTCTTATGTCCGTTGAAAAATTCCCTCCATGTTATCTTAAGCGCGAGGGGGTAGCGGGGAGGGGGCCGGACGAGTCACTCCCGGCAGCGTGGCGGAGCTGACATGACAGCCGAACCGCTCAGAGGGATCTGATACAGACACAGAAATATATCACACAGATGAAGCGATAATTTCACAGCGATTAAGCCACACTCTGTAGGAGCCTTCATTAAAGTCTGCTGGGGAGAAGCAGCAAGCCCTCTTTATTTATTTTTTTTTTCTTAAGAGAGCAGATATTAACTCTCCAAGCATATTCCCAGATTTATTTTAAAGAGGGACCTTCCCCACAGGAACATCTCGGACCCTTTGCCGGTCTCCGGCTGGTCTCAAACCGCAAGCCCTGAGCCCGCCACAGATTCTGAGCCATCATCTGGGTAAGGCTGCAAGGGCACGGCCCTGCCAAGAATTCGGGTAGGGTCCCACACAGCCCTCCCTCGGAGCAGGCACCGAGGAGAGAGTAGTCTGGACCGAGATGCTGAACCCTGGACCGAGTTGCAGATGCAGGACTCAGACCAGCTGATTCCATTGTCTCTGCTGTGGGTCTCCAGGCATAAAACCTAATTATTTGATTGCAGCTAGAAGTTGGGCTTTTGCTGCCCACACTGTACTGTGCTGGATATAAAAGACTAAATCTTGATAGCTGCTTAAAACCAGGCAGAAATAACCCTCCTGCACGATGCTGCTGCTCACCAGTGCTGCCTCAGCAAGCCTCACCCTGGAAAATGTCATTGTTTGATTGACACCACAGAAACACCCATTGCAACGTGTTTTAAACCAAAACATCTGCAATTACTTGTACAGCACAAGTCAGGAGACAAGTCCTCCCTCCCCTCGGCGAGCTCAGAGAGCAGGGCTGGCCCTGCCACCGGTCACCCACACCAGGTCCCTGGGCACTCACAGCTCCCAGTCTGCATGCCAGCTCCCAACTGGGGAATGAGCTCATCTGCCAGAGTCCATAGCTCCTCGCAGGACCACGCAGCTCCGTGCCGTGCCCCAGGGAGGCTGGAGCTGGGTGACCGGGGCAGGTCCTAGAGCTGGGCATGGCGATGGCTACTGCCTTGCTTGTATCCATGGGGAAAGAATATAAATCCTTCTCTGGAGGGACAGATACAAGTGACAGTGGCCAGGCTGCCTGGGAGGAGATGGCTACATCAGAGCTGGCCCCAGAACTCAGGTGGCTCGATGTGCTCCCGTAGGAAGGATGGTGATGCACGCACCTCCATCCCAGGACAGTGTGATGGGCTTGGGCTTTCCCTCCTCCCCATCCCCGAACCGAGCGGTCCAGCGCTGGGTGCAGGTCAGTGCAGGGAAAGCAGTCCGGCACTCAGCCCGTGAGATCAAACTCATCTTCTCTGTCCCAGGGCAGGGACAGACACGTTTCCCGTGCTGGCACTACCTCCTCCGCGCCAGCTCATCCTTCAGCACGGCTGGCATCAAGAAAGGCACCACGGCGGGCAGGGAGCTCCGAGCAGGCAGGATGAATACGAGTTCTTAGAGTTACATCCCAAGACACCAGAGACCCAACCTACAGAGACACAGTTAAATGCAGGCACGTTCATCTTCTATAAGACAAATTGCTTTCGATAATCTGGAATTATTTCTCTGGGGCTTTTTAAAGACTCCTCAAACATATTAGGACAGCCAGGAGCACAGATGAACTATTTAGCTTCCTTGATAGGAAAATATTCTTTTCACACAGTCAGTCTGACTTACGAGAAACCTGATGGGGAAATCTGTGCCATCTTCACATGGAGACGCGTAAAAATGATTAATCTAAAGTTAACTATGATTTATTGTCTCATCCCAGGCAAAAGGCCGCAAGCCTAGATAACACTGCCATGTTCAAAGCTGAGCCATGGAGTGAAACAGCCTCCAAAACACAACTGCACCTTCCCCAGCTCTGCCCGTCACTGAGGACCAAATCCTGGCAGGATGGCCTACTAATTAAGATGATGGGATGTGGGAGACCAGGAGTTAATTCACTGCTCTGCTCCTGTCCCCCTTGGGTGACCCTCCCCCTGCCAGTGCTCCAGTGCCTTCTGCACCACAGGATCTGCCCCTGCAGAATTCATTTCAGGGGGGGCTTTGCATTTGATGCCTCATCACAACTTTAGGGCTCTACTTTGAATTTTCATCACTGTTGTCTTTTTAAACTGTGTAAAACAAGCACAGGTACAGGCTGGGTGG
>NW_010250343.1:0-2661 GCF_000690775.1 Eurypyga helias
ACCCTAACCATTCCATGATTCTATACTCCTCAATCGGGTCATCCAACAAGAACCAGCCAGTGCCAGACTCCCACAAACACTTCCTCCTTCCTGCCTGCTCTCCCGGGCTCCTCCAAAGGATGTTGGGGAGGAAGTTGCCTTTATTCATCTGAGCAGTCAATGAGCGTGGATTAAATGTTCCCGGATAAATGACTTCAGGAAGCATTTTTAGCTGCTGAATACAGTCTGTGGGAAACACCTGTTTGGTTTCCATGTCCTGAAACCACAGAACAACAGACATCGAGAGGTACAACTCCGTGTATCCCTCTTACACCGTAGCCCTCATTTTGCACAATGGGGAACAGGAAGGAGGAAAATCCCAACATGGCAAACACCCCCAGACAACCTGGGAGTTAACCAGGCCAAGTAAACTGAAGCTGAGATCAGTTCCAGACCCCCAAGGAGTCAGGCAGATATAAAATCACACTGGTCAAAGCTAAGGGAAGCGGAAAGGGAGGAAAAGAAGTTCAGGACCAGAACGTGCAGGAAGGGTCATTACGCTCCGGTGTCCCCTCCTCTGCCCGTCACGCTCACTCCCTGCGGAAAGCGACAGGCAACCTCCCACCTCCCCTCACTCCACTGAGGCCACAGAACCCCCCAGCATCCTGGGCACCCCCTTCCATCCCACCCAGAGGGAGATAAGGCCTTTTGGGGTTCAGAGAATGACTTAAGACGGTTTGGCAGGCAGACACAGTACACAGTGTAGGCAGCTGGTGGCATGGCTGCCCTTAACTGGTTCCAGCCCCACTGTGAATGGATACACCAGAACCCAGATGAAAAGGCAGAACCTCACATGTATGACGTTATCTCCACACCTGCCACTTCAAGAGACTAAAAAAAAGGCATTTTAGGAACAATTTTATCCCATACCCATAATAAACTTTTAGGAGAGGAGTCATGCCAGGCTACTGTCCCTTCAAGGCAGTTCTGGTAAACCACAGTAGATGCAGGTTGTTAAAATAAGCCCTAAGTGACCTGCACCCGCTTGACACCTCCGTGCTCCCTACAGCCAAGTACCACCGGATGGTACCACCAGACCAACGTTCACAGCTTGGCTGGTTTTGTACCAGTCCAGCCCTGCGTTTCATGGGTGCCTGTCCTAGCCTTCCCTAGGGTTAAGGCAGGAGGAAGTGTTAACCAGTGGAGCAAACAGGCTGATACTGCTCCCAGGACTGGAAGCAATAGGCAGCATTTGAGAACAGTCACTGTCATGACAGTCAAACTGCAGTATAGCAGACACCCGGGTCCCTCAGTCCACATAAATACCATGAAGAAATTGTCATTTCTTGACTAAAACATGCTACATGAGCACTTGTACCTCAAATAGCCTCACACTGGAGACCTGATGATAGGCTCCAGTGGAAGTGCAGCTTTACGGTGCCTTCCGTAATGCAAAACTCAAGTGATCCACTGCTTCCTAACATATCAAACCAGACTTGTTTTTTTCCTATAGTCTGCTCATTTTAACCTTTTGCAATCCTTCTACTCTGATAAAACAGAGACCAGTTTAAACAGGTATCTGCCCTTTACAGCAGAAAGAGCAAGAAAGAAGGTCCAGCTGGCCAGAAGGGTCATCCCTCGAGTCCCACGCCAGCCCTGCCATCTCAAACAGAAGCAGGGCAATGCTAGAAACGTTAATATATACCCAAAATGTGGGATGCAAAGAGAGTACTAAGCAAAGTGTTTAACAGAAAAGAAGGGAAAGGTAAGTGCCTTTCAGATATGTTTATCCTGCAGAAGTTCCAGCCGCAGAACTCTCCGTATAAAGCCTTTTAAAGACATGCAGACTCTCCCAGCATCCATTTAACACTCCACTTGTCAGGGCCAGGCATGCCTGCTCTGCCAAGCTTCGCTACCACAGAGATGTTGACGTTTCAGAACCCAAACGGTAGCTGTATTGTCCAGAACAGATGCAGTTTTAGTGCATACACAAAGCTGTATCAGAGCTTTGCTTTAATTAAAGATTTAGTGGTGTGTCATTAGCATAACAGCCCATACCTCAAAAGCAGGTGTTCCCTTTAGCAGGTCCTTCAGTCCTCAGAAACTGCTTATCTGCAAAATACAACACAGGTACAATTAAGATGAAGCCATAAAATTACACAGTACTTGGATGTGGGCTAATTAGGGAAGGCTAGATGATTTGTGTCACTCAAAATTAACTCAAACCGGAAAGATTTTGCTGCAGTCCCATTACAGTCACCCAGGCACCTTTCTTCCGTGTTCAGTCCTCAGAAGGAATACTATCTAGCTATTGCTGGTTCACAGCAACACTTGCTCAAGCTGTTACGGATACACCATGAAAATTGTGAGCAACTTCTCCCTCGCTGTAAGTCTCTATAGTTTTTATTTTACAAACACACCATTAAAGCTGAAGTAACACAGGATGGTCAGACATCCCTGCCCTACGCGCTATTTCAGGTGCTCGTAAAACGGCCCAAAGGCTCTCCAAGTCACTGCTGGGCACACCTGCACAGCCCCCTGTGCCGGCCAGGGTTGAGTCACAAGCAGATCTGAATCTGACTGGAGATGAACAAAGCTAAAGAGGCACCAAAACGTCTTTGGTCTGATTTATCAGTTATCACTTACTGAAGGCACCCTCAGCAATCTGCCAATGACACCGAG
>NW_010250344.1:0-7137 GCF_000690775.1 Eurypyga helias
GGTGAGACTGACTGGCCTGTAGCTTTCTTTTAGGCCCCAAGATGTCATTCATCACTGTATTTCATCATCTATAAAAATATATTTACATAATGACTGATAAAATTATACTACTAAAAATGTCATGTAAAACTTAAACTAAACTGTTTGTGCAAAGTGCAGTAACTCACTAAAGCCAAGCCAAAAGACCTTTGAATTAGCTTCTTTAAAATAATGATTCTAAATGCTTAGTTTTATTTTTGATAAAAGGTAGATAAGAAGAATTAAAATCCATATCCACATATTCTAGGCTTTGATCAGCTATTTAAGACAAGAAAGGAATGACTTTACCATTAATTTTCCTTCTTTGTTGAGTATTGTTCCAGAAACTATGTATACCTGACCTTGTTTCTAAATTTTAGCTGGGGGAAAGTAGCATTTTAGTTTCTTTATTGTTTGGCTCGAACACTTAAAGATCTGTATTTTAAAATTAAATATGTGTAAAGACTCATTATTACTTCTAGTTTCCCCAAGAAATTAGAAATTAACTTTTAAAATAAATTTTCTTCTTTTATGCACACTAATTTCTCATGTGTTAAGATCAGCTCTTCCCTACAGCTATAACCTAATCGTCATGCAGAGTTCTAACTATGAAATACAAGCAATTTAAGGGAAATCCTAATGTAATTTACATTAGTAATTCTAGTTACTGGCTAAAGATTCTAAGATGGTGTTTAAGAAAAAAAATATAATACTATTTTTCTGTGCTGTGCAGCTGAGGCATACTTTTATTCTGCTTGTGGAGCATGCGACAACACTGCCAATTGCAGAGGTTTTTAGAACCCAAAGGAAGAGACTAAAAGAGAAAACTGTGGATGGGTGAAGACCTTGGAGGTGACAATGTACTGATTCAGCCACAGTCAACATCATGTAAACATGTTCTTGGAATTTAATTAGGGACAGTTTAGCTGTACCAGTCATAAAGGCCTTGGCAAATTGCGACATTCAAATGATGATACATTTCAGGCTAGATGAAAATTCTAAGATCTCTGCTAATATTTCAGAATCTTAGTTTAGCTATGGAAACTATTCAGTGTATAATAATAAAAAAAAAAAAGACCACAACTTTATATCCCTTGATGCTTTCTCTCTGCCAGGTTTCACTTGCTACGAATCTTTTGCTGCAGTGGCATCTCTGCTTCAAATAAGACTGATTAAAATGAAATTACTCAGTCTCCTGACCCATGGCAAATTTCACGAGCTGCAATTTGTCTAGTAGTTCAGCTGTGAGTACAATCTGATTGGCTATAATTTAGGTTTATAGGTGATTTTTTTTTTTTAATAGTAGACTCCAGTGATCCTGAAATAAAAGATTAGAAGATGAAAAAAAGGAAGGGAGGAAGGAAGCAAGCAAGCAAACAAGCAAGCAAGCAACAAGCAAGCAAGGAAGGAAGGAAGGAGTTCTAATTCTGAGGGTTACAGAGAAATAGATAAACTTTCCTGTTTGAAGCAAGTGATTTAATTGGGTTATGGGGTTTTTAATAGAATGTGAGCATATGCAGAACACTGCTTAAGGCAGTTCTTTTCTAACAGACTTTGAGCTAATAGGTTTCAGGGTTTTTTTCCCTAGAAAGAAACCAATACTTAATCTTCCTACTCATCGGCATTGGATTCAGGAACCTTTGTCCACAGAGGTGTCTGAATTCGTACCTTCCCTCACTTCATTCCTGTAAAGAATAATAAAAATAATTTTAAAATGCAAATGAGTAATTCTTCCATCATGATTTAGACTTCTGATACATTGCTTTGTGGGGGGAAAAAAAAAAAAAAAGACAAATACTTGACTATCTCACTTCTGTCCCCAGAGGCTTTATTTTTGGAAAACATAGACCTCATTTCTAGAGTGAGAAGAACCCCAAGTGTCATCTGTTCTGCACAAAACTGTCTTAGTACTACATGAAACACCACGTAACAGTTTTCAGAAAAGTATTTGGTGTTCTTCTCATGTCAACTTCCTGACAATGAGTGTCCTCGGAAGATGATTATCTTTTCACACATTCAGTCTGATGACCTCATCTGGAACATGGACAGTAAGTGGGCAGGATAGGTCTAATTTCAGATGTGCATAGGTGTTAATAACTGTGATAGCACTTACATAAGGAGCACGTGATCAGTTGTGGTTTAGATGTTTATTTCTCTTTCACGTTTGTATTTTCATTTTGATGTAAAGGTGTCCTAGAGCAGCCAAATCAGATGTGTAATTTAGTCAAATGATCCCATCCTATTTTCTCCAGGCACTGAGATGATCAGGTTTGCTAATGTTGCATGTCCAATTAGTCTTAGTCGTATGTCATAGAAACATAGAATCATAGAATCACAGAATGGTTTGGGTTGGAAGGGACCTTAAAGACCATCTAGTTCCACCCTCGGACATCTTCCACTAGACCAGGTTGCTCAAAGCCTCACCCAGACTGGCCCTGAAGACAACCAGGGATAAGGCATCCACAGTTTCTCTGGGCAATCTGTTCCAGTGCTTCACCACCCTCTCAGTGAAGAATTTCTTCCTGATATCTAATCTAAACTTCCCTGTTTTCAATTTAAACTTGTTACCCCTTGTCCTGTCACTACAGGCCTTTGTAAAAAGTCCTCTCCCAGCTTCCTTGTAGCCCCCTTCAGATACTGGAAGGGTGCAATGAGGTCTCCCCAGAGCCTCCTCTTCTCCAGACTGAACAATCCCAATTCTTGCAGCCTTTCATCATAGGAGAGGTGCTCCAGCCCTCTGATCATCTTCATGGCCCTCCTCTGGACTCGCTTCAACTGGCGTATATCCTTCTGATATTGATGTCAACCAAACCAAATTAAACCAAACTAAATTAAACAGAACTAAACTAATAAACTAAATTAAAGTAACCTAAACTAAACTAAACTAGTGATAATGTGTACTTCTTCGATGGAGAAGGAAAAGAAACATGTTGATTTACCAAAAGTGTTCTCCTTCAGACACACCTCACTTCTCCCATGCCCAGATTACATTTAAAGTAGTCATTCTTTCACTGATGTCTTGCAGGCATTTTTTTACCATTTTACCATTTTTTTACCATTTTACCATTTTAGTGGTATCATTGGTGACATCTATGGAAATGGGTCTACCAGTACCTGAAATGTAATACAGTGGAATTTTAACTCTAAATTGTAGAGGGATAAATGTTATCAGTGGGAAGTATCCCAAAGGAAATACCCTGAACAGTTCAGTTTAATGCTTAAATGTCATTTTGCATGATTAATGTGTTATAAATTTATAGTTGAATAAAACAGATGATGAAAGAATGCTCAAATAATAATAATAATAAACCCAATTACTGCTAGTTACAATATCTAAGAGTTGCAACTTATAAACTTGTGCATAAAACATTGTATTGAACTGTTTTCAGTATTTGAACTTTTTCATTTCTAGGGACTTGTTATCATTTATATTTCAAAACTAGATAACTATAGGAAATGGGTAGGAGAACCATCATACAATGTTTCCGCAAGTGCATGGTTTTTTAATACACATAATATGACTTATTTATGGAGGCAGTCTTGAAAAGCTAACTATCAAGAGAAGGCAGGAACAAAACTTCTGGATTTTAATAACAAATGCCAATGGCCAAACTACCAGGGAATGAAGAGCTGTCTTTCAGAATCAAAAACATGATCTGCTCAAGTCCTATGAAGCTGTTAGCGGATTATATCTTCTATTGACCAGTCATCTGGTTGTACCTTCTCAGAAGCATACAAATATGCTTTTCAGAGGAAAATGTTTGTAGTAAGGAACTTCAAGTTGTTACATTCATTTTTATAAATCTACTCTAAGCTACAATTGAAAAAAATAAGCTCATATTTTTGATATGTGAACTTCATTATAACAATCGGTTCAGTATGTTGAACTGGCATAGGAAATCACATAGAAACATGCAGAAAAATGTCTTTGGTGACAGTCTCTGATGAGACTGCATCCCAACCTGAGAAAACAATATGTACATGTCTAGATAACCATCACTATCATTATCTAAACACAGAGCACTGATCAAAACTCCTTTCTCAAATTCTCACTCTTTGGAGATTGGGAAGAAAGAACTCAGTGGACAAGTTTTAATGGGACAATTGATGGGACACTCCTTTTCCTAGGACACTGAAAATATTAAGACCAGGATAAAGTGCTTTAACATACTTGAAAATAAAATGTGACAGAAATGCACATGTATATAAAATTAATAAAATCACTCTTACATGTTGTGTAGCAATCCCCTCACAAAGGATGGGGTTTTAAATATCTATAAAATAAATATAATATGGAGGTTGGTTTATTGGAAAGATATCAATTTCTTGAACAAAAGAAGTGTTCTGCACCATCAAAATGTTTTATTACCAGTGAATTCAGTAGAATAACTTTGCTCACTGCTTTTTTTTTTTTTTTTTTAATTAATCTCATGTCTTGCTGGCTTCAAAATACAAACAAAAATAGGTAATCTACAAAGATAACTCTAGTTGTGTTCTCTAGCACAGAGATTGGATGAAGTAAAATAATTCTAAAACAATGCTGTCTTTTTGAATATTATTCAGGATAACAACAGAAGGGAACAAAATAAATCACTACCATGAAACTGAGACAGGCTTATAGTTCAAGATAAAAATAACTTATGTAGAAATAATATTGTTCATATAAGTTTTTTGTATTTTATTTTAAACAGGTATGTAAATCTTGTATTAGAGTTTTAATGGTACAAACTGAATTTGCGTGTCTTATATACTACTCATGAACACATGAGTGAAAATATGTGAAAGAAGTATGAATGCCTCTCCCAGACTTCTGAGACCTACTCGTATTTTGGTCTCTGAAAAGCTAGTTTTCACAAAAGCTCCTGCTACAACTCAGCCTGAGCATTATAGGAACATGTTAATTTCTTTGTGTTTTTAGAATGACAAGGTTGTTAAAATTGCTTTGGTTACAAGTATTATAAAAACCCCCATTGGTAGACACCATCTAAATACTAAGGTATTATCCCTACGCAAGAGGTTTTCTGGTTTCAGTGTGGGGATCCTAGCATTCTGTTAGCTAACTCTATGGACACTGTGGAAATTCCTAACTAAAGGAAGATTGCACATGCAAACTCTCCAATCTTTGAGGACATATTCATTTCCAATGGGAAACATTACTAAGAACAGGGCAAGAACTAGAAAGTATTTTCCCTATTCTGAAACAGTTACACTCATCTACTTTTGAAATTTTTGGGTCTGGAAGAACATCCAAGTAAACCATAAATTGTTTCTCTTTGATACCTGCACTGCAGAGATAACCAAATGCCCCAGTTAAAATGAGGTCTTTCTGATACTGGACGTTATGAGGATAATATCCCAATTAGTTAAATTGTCACATATATTTTTACTAAATGTCATAATATATCACAGTGATCTTAAAAAAGTAATACGTGGCAATGTGAAGCAATAAACTATACCATCTGTTCTCTTTTTATGCAGTATTCTTTAACATATTCATAAACACCTACTGTATTTGATCCTGTGTTAAGGATAGGTGGAGAAGGAGCAGGAAAGGGGCACTGTTGAAAGGGGCTAACAGTGGCACTTGAGAGAACAAGAGGTTGTACAGATTGGTCACACTCAATTCTTGCCAGGAAGAATTTGAAAAAATAGCTAGATAAGAAAATCTAGAATCATCATAAGAAGTATTAATGACTCACTATATTCTATGTGCCTGATTGAGATACAGAAATTAATGTCTTCAAAAGTAGAAGCACTGTCCCCCAACCATTTCCCCACACGCTAACATGACAAGACAACCAGGCAGACTGTTATGTCAATCTGCTTCCACAGTCTCCTTGTTAGGTGATGTACTGACCCAGACAAGTTCTGGGACCAGACTGAGAGTCATTTCAAAGACCTAGGACAAAAGAATCACAGAATTATTGATGTCTGTGATCCACACAAACATCAACTTCCTCAGTGAGTCAAAGGTCAGTGAAAATCTCTCAGACCTCATAAAAGAAGTTCTACAGGCTAATTTACCCCCTTCCTGAGTAAGTAAGTTTCCCTTCTCTCCCAGCCTGTGTATCAGCAGGGAAGAAAAAAGTTTTGAAGATAAAAGCCTTTTTGCAGCAAGTGGAGAGGAAAGACGAGAAATGTCTGGTGAAAAGCAATATGTATCAAGTATACAAAAAAAAATCCTACTCTAGGATATTTTCTGTTTTTTTCAATTAGAATAATTAAAAATAAAGTTATTCCAAATAAAAATCAGATCAAAATATTTACATTAATTTACAGTTATTCGATCAGCTGCCGAATAACAAAAAGTAAAACAATTCTTTCATTAATTCTCACATATTTATAAGTGAGTGATTTCTTTTTATTAGACCATTTTTCAAATTCCAGTCAAGCAAAGTACTTTATTGGAAGATAAAAACAAACAGCTACCATTTCTTCTAGAATTAATTTTGTCAATACCGTCTGTTCTTTTATTATGCAATATAAGAACAATTAAACCATTTTTTAAAAGAAAGTGACTTTGAAGAAAGGAATTCTCAGTTATTGGTTTTGGTTTTTGGGGATGTTGTTGTTGTTGTTGTTGTTGTTGTTTTTAAAGGCCTAATAAGGAAATAGAACTTTATTACATTTGTTACTAATGTTATAAAACTGTACTTCAATGGCTGGGAAATATAGTGTAATTGATCATGTTGTGGAAATGCATTAATATGAGTTACTGTATTTTTCATATGTAATTTGAAATTCTGTAAAGACGTAAAACTGTCCTATGACACATTGTAAATCTTTAATTCAAAGTTTCATTATTTTAAATTAAGTGAGTAAGATCAAATTTTTTTAAATATCTGGAAAAGCCTGGCTATGAAATAAACTTGACCAAATAGACAATGCTGCATTATAGGATTTCAGACTTCACTGATGCGAGATATTGGATCACAGCTTTTGATCTTTATTTGTCTAAACTTTAGAAGAAAAGAACGAAAAGAGACGAAAAGAGACGAAAAGAGACGAGGAGAGGAGAGGAAAGGAAAGGAAAGGAAAGGAAAGGAAAGGAAAGGAAAGGAAAGGAAAGGAAAGGAAAGGAAAGGAAAGGAAAGGAAAGGAAAGGAAAGAAAAAGAAAA
>NW_010250344.1:7458-20618 GCF_000690775.1 Eurypyga helias
GAAGAAAAGAAAGAAAAGGAAAGGAAAGGAAAGGAAAGGAAAGGAAAGGAAAGGAAAGGAAAGGAAAGGAAAGGAAAGGAAAGGAAAGATTGTAGTCCATAAAAATGGTCATTTAATTGTAAAAATAAAGGACTTGGCTGAGAATAGAATAATCAAGTGAGAGACAGATGTTTAATGACCCCTTAAAAGGAAGTGTTACTTCCAAGGGAGAAACTGACTTTTGTTTCATCCTCCTCTGCACAAATATGGAAGACAAATAACAAGGGAAAGGTACAGAATGGGTGAAATAACTAGGTGAGTTGTTAGACTACTAAACAGAGGTACAGATGAACTATAACAACCATATTGTAAGTGAAATTTTACAAATAAAGTACTTTCATAGAAAGTATATATTTTAATAAAACTCAAAAGAAGTAGAAAACACCTAATTATTTATTTTTACTTTTTATTGTTAAATATTTTTATTTTCTTGATGACCTCCAAATATTAAATTTTCCAGACTGTTTATTTACTTTACCATTTTTTCCCCCTTTAGTCTCACTTTCTTTTCAACAAACAAAGTCTCACTTTCTTTTCAACAACAAAGCACCACAGAGCTGCTCACTCACATCCGTCCTCCCTCAGCAGGATGAGAGGAAGAATCGGTATGTTATCAACACTCTTATCAACACAAATCCAAAACATAGCCTCATAGTAGGTATTGTGAAAAAAAAAGCCAAAGCCATTGAAAAACAGAAACTGGAGCTGAGAGACAGGAGAGAAAAAAATAAATTGTGGGTAGTGTTGTACTTACTTTGTTCTCACCCTCAGCTTCTTTCAGTACATTACTACTATTGCTGACATTATGCAATTGCTTTGGCTAACTACAGCTTCATATTCATTCTCTCAGGACACACAGATCCAGTCACCGTATTTCAGTCTACTACCAGTGTACACAGGATTTTGCAACCATAGAAATGCTCTTTGCCCCGTATCACATTTAATGCAGCTGCTGTATTTAACAGGAGTGACCCACAGAACCTCGCTTCAGCAGCTATGGTAGAGAATGAAGGACTCCTTAGGCAGGTTTTAAATTCTCTTTTAGAAAAGCACACAAGTTTTGTCATTATGGGTGTTTGTATCAGGGAAAGATAGATGTTTATTTGCCTGTTCCTGTTGTCCTGTGCAGAAGTTTCATGCTAACTTCTCTCAAGTTTCCCTTTTCGAATGATATAAGATATTAATAAGTACTTCAGAGAAAAAAATAGCAGCCAAAAGGTCCAATATAAAACAAACAAACAAACCAAAAAAACCCAAAATCCAACCCAAAATAACCACCAACAAAACCCAAACAAAAACCGTAAGGTACAGAAGCAAGGCCTTATTTATGCTCTACAAATTGATTTTGTAAATCTTAATCCTTACACCTTGTGTTCGTTGCATCTTGGACTGGGAATCACAGCTGTTTTCTTCACACCTTCTTTTCTCTCCAGTGCCAAGCTGCACGACCCTGGGGTTCGAAGCCGTCATTTGATATGTTTGTTCCCATCGTTGCCCACTGTGATACAATTAACTCCTTGAGCTGTATGTGCTGTTTGGACAAGTGAATAAATCCTGAAGTTAAATTCTAAATGGAGCCTGGTGGTTTGGGTTGGCTGCATGCAACCAAATGATCAATACTTTCTCCCTTGCAGTTCCTTTTTTATCAGAGTATGCAGCCTCCCACCAAGGTTCATAACCTTGGTGGTCATCTTTCATCCTGAACTGTCTTTGATTATAATTTTACATCACACAAATCTCATTCTATCATCTCCAAAACATAGCAAGGCTGTGACCAAAGCTGTCTCAGGATGATGCCAAGTCAATAATTCATACCTTTATTACATCTCTGCTGGGTAGCTGTAATTCAACCTAGTTGTTGTAATTGTAGTAAGCTAGCACCTGTAGATTGGTGTGCCTGAAGCAGTTCTGCGTCCAGTGATTGTTCTGTGCCTTTTACAATCTTATCTACATGTCTAATACATCTGTAATATATAGCAAATGCCTACCACACCTTTACAGAGACAAAGAATTTATGCCACTTAAGATTTTAAATCCTTCCTTATGAAATACAACAGTCAAAAGGTAATTCTTTTAGACCATCAATTATTCTCAGGTCTGTGTTCCTTTACCTTTCCTTCACTCTTCCCTCTTCCTTCTTCCCTCTTCCCTCTGCCCTCTGCCCTCTGCTTGTCCCTCCCTTCCCTCTCCTTCCCTCTTCCTTTCTTTCTCCCTTTCTCTTTTCCCTTTTCCTTCCCTTTTCCCTCCCCCTTCCTCTTTTGCTCAGAACCACACAGATTAATTTTTATTGCATCTGTTGCATTTACACCTTTGAGTTATTACACAGGGACACTGAAAACTTTTTTTAAAGGTCATTAGAATCAGTGGTCTTGCCTCACACACTAGAATATGAGTGAACTTCAAATCATGATGAAGTATTTAGAAGCATAAAGGGACATTACCCATTTTGGTGTTATTTCTTGTGAACTTATATTTGAATGTTTCTACTTTTTTGGGGGGCAGTTGCCCATGACAAAGTCACTGATGGAACAAACTTTCATAGAGATACGTAAAAAGGCAACAATGGACTCTTAAAAAACCCACAACTCCATACATGTTCCTTCCCTTCCTGATCTACAGAAATACATTTTACAACAAACACAGCTTTATTCTTACCAGTTGGTCTCCAGTCTGTACTGTTGTATGGTGTTATTCTGTTCCAGACACAGGACTTAGAATTTGTCTGTTTTGAACTTCATGAGGTTTATGAAAGACCATTTCTGCAACCCGCGGAGATCTCTCTGAGTTGCAGGGCTACCCCTCTCTCCAATTTTATGTCATCCAGAATCTTGCTGAGAGAACATTTTCACCCATCGTCCTATAGTACGTAGGAACAAGGATGCTCTATATAATTTCTGCTACCATGAATGAGACACAGACTGCCATAAACTCTTTACGAAAAACTAACTCAAAGCAGATACAGATAAACATGTAGGTCATTGTCTCTCTGGGATGTTTTTAATTATTTTATTTCTCTCTGTTAAAAATTTTATTTCTTTTTAACACACAATACGGAGTAGCACACTGTTCAAACTTCATGGTCTACTACCAAAACATCTACACTAGTAAATCTACCTGCCCTTCAGGGAAATGTCACCCATTTGCAGCTTGGATTGGCAATAAATTGAAATGTAGGCTTGAATGAAAGTAAGTTAACTGAGTTTTAAGATCAAGTTTAGTTTCTTATGTTTCTACATTGCACAGCCTCTACTTAGTGCTATGAATTCGCTATGTCTCACAAGATTTATTTGATTTTTTAAAATCTGCATTTCTCTGATTCATGTGGTGTTCTGACAGTAAAACCTTATCTCTGTACAATTGTTTACTGATAATTATTACAGGAAGAGGGTGGAAAAACATGTACAAAAAGTACCCTAGCACATAAAACTATCAGGCAAAAGAAAAAGTCATCTTATTTTAACAAAAATAATAACTTTGAATAAATGTCTGTGTTTTAGTGTGTATATCTGGAGTTGATAACTGTGCCTATTTAGAAAATTACATGATAGCCCTCATTATGGCTAAGTATGAATTTAGTGCTCCCACTTTTAACGTATGGAAACAAAGTGAGTTCCCAAAGAAAACTCATGGCATTTTCCAGACCTACAACAATTAGTCTTTGCTCCAGAAGCAGGTAAAACGCTGACCTTTCTGTAGTTGCCAGAATAATATATCAGAGGAACCCAGACTCCCTGTGAATATATCCATAGTATATCAGCATCACACAGGTTACATTTTAAACCATATTTATCACAACTGAGTCAAACAGGGCAAAATTCCCAAACAGATCTATAATTTACAATCGAGCATTAGGGACCCTGGTAATGCAGTAATTATTTGGCTTCTGCTTGTGTGTGTATGCATGTGTGTTTATTATTTTATTTATTTATGTGAGATGTGTGCACAAGAGTTTTATTTTTGAGGCTTATGATATAAAAGCTCTGCATGTGATTTATTAAATACAAACAATATAGCGAAAAGAAGATTATATTCTCTCATAATGGGATGGGGTGCTTGCCAGAGCCTGAAAATGGAATGTGACTGGTAGCTTTTCAAGAGCTAGTGGTTCAAGAGCTATTTAATATAAACTGGCTTTGCACCCCTTTTAGCTGGGGAGCCTATTTTCCTTGGTTTTTTATTATATTTTGTACCTCTTGGATGCTGTTTTCTTTCTAAGTCTCCATAGGCTCCATCCTCTGAACCTTTTTCGGTAGACTCCACTGAGAAAGCAGACAAGAGGCATGGGTCTAACGGGACAGGCATTCTGTTGCCAAGGCTTTTAAATTGCTGCTTCCTAATCGACTGGTGCTCATTTAATCACAGGAGAAGCATGCACTCTGGAGGCAATCCACCATGTACCCAGTTGCCTTAGGTAGAAGGGGCGCCCTAGCAGAAGACATCTGAACCGGGTTGCAACATAACAACTTGGCGTCACTTAGGGATTCTAAGAGGTACAAACATCCCCATTCTGCATTCACAGGAGGAGCAGATTGTGTTGAAAAGCCTCTGATGGGTATAAGGTAAAATGATGTCATCGGAATAATACTGATATGAACATCTTTCAGGAGTAACTCTTAACTTTTAACCTTGCACATATTCTTAACACATTGCAGTCTGAAGGCTTAGGGAGAATTGAATCACTGTGGGGAGTCATAGCTGTGACAGCATTTCAATTCATTTTGTATCTGAAAAAAATTAATAGGAACCCTCATTTTTTTTTTACAGTCTATCAGCCTTTCATTTGACTTTGTCAAATATAAGGCCAGATCATGCAAGAATTAGCATTATAAAGCAGTGAATCTCACTGGTTTCAATGGCATCTTTTTCAGAGAAAATCTATCACATTCCCATTATCAGAATCAGACCTACCTGTTTCAAGGACCTTTAGGCAGAGTGAAGGATAGAAGAAAGATCTTAGACATCGTGATTCTCACTACTAAAACATTTAAAAGTTAGGAACCTGGCTCCAGCATTGAAAATGTTGATGCTGAGATAAATGTTTATATTCCTCGGATAGAGTGGGGACATTTCTGTCCACAACATTTTGTTTACAAGTATCAGCATTTTAAGATTGGTGACATCTAGGGCAGATGGGAATGTCAGGTGCCAAAGAGAGGGTAGCCACTGAAACCTCTTCCCTTCCTTGAGATACATTGCTTTTCTGAAGTTTGACACTCATACTATATCAGAACTCAGAAGCTGAACTACCCTATTTTAACCTACCAGTCATCTTATATATACATTATATAAATGTTATGTATACAGTGGAGAATTGGTTTTCTTTTTTTCTTTTCTTTTCTTTTCTTTTCTTTTCTTTTCTTTTCTTTTCTTTTCTTTTCTTTTCTTTTCTTTTCTTTTCTTTTCTTTTCTTTTCTTTTCTTTTCTTTTTTGATTTGTTCTTTTCTTTTCTTTTCTTTTCTTTTCTTTTCTTTTCTTTTCTTTTCTTTTCTTTTCTTTTCTTTTCTTTTCTTTTCTTATTTGGTTTTGGTTTTGGTTTTTATTCTACATTTGGGACTTCAAATTTCCTTGTTTTCCTCCCAGGAGTTGACTTTGAATATAAGGCTAGTCTTACAAGAGTCAATAAAAGGAGAAAGGATCTCCCTGTGTTAAAGTCAAAAGAAGCTGACTGTGCACAAGCATGCTATAATAACAGATCCGGGCAGAGGGGTTCAGGGGGGTGGGGGGAATAGAGAAGAAAAATAACATAGTGAGAGCAAAATGAGAAAAATGAGACTGATATGTCTTTGCAATTTAGAGATTAAGAAACTCAGGTGAAAGGCAGTAAAGACTATATCCCTTTATCTTGTACATAAACACTTGCTCATTCTAATGAGAAACTAACATATGACTGAAATGCTTTATTTTGGATGATAATTTATGCAATTAGTTTGAATAAAGTTCATCTCCGTAACAAAAATAAAAGGAAAAATAAAAAGGGAGAACACATATTTCAGTATAACTTCCATTTGCCATTCTTTGCGTATTTGTGAAAAGGTATGAAAATCATTCTGTCTTTCTCTGCATGGGACATTCAGAGTCTTAATTTATCTGAGATGTTTGGATGGAAGTAGCAAGAAAAAGATTTTTGCTACAATTGCTATTGTAATCATTATAGTCATAATAATCCCCATCAGTAATGAATACGTGACAAAAAGGTGCTAGCCAACCATTTTGATAGAGGTGTTGAAACAAGTTGTGGAGTAAACAAGAAAAATAAATCTCACCACTTGTTTAATGGTATGCTTTTGCTTAGAAATTTAGTGATAACACTGAATTACTGTCCTTGTAAATGATGCACTAGGAAATGACCTATATTAATTACATGTATACTATATCATTCCAATGATGACACGCTGAATATATCTTTAATATTGATATTAAACTATCTTTAATAGCTTCATTTCTTGCTTGCCCTTATTTATTGATTCTACTCTGAAAAAAACGCCTGTTTTCATCTTCAAGTAGGATCCTGAATAGCAGAACTTAAATTTGAAATTCCTACCAATATAGAACTATGCCTATGAGTTTATGGACTCATACATGCAACCCGTCAAATGTTCATCCTCTCACTATGGTTTGCACATCTATGATGACCAGTTTCAAAATATCTTAAGATATGTTTCTCTGACTCATTGATTTAAAATATGTCTACATTTTGATCTCTCACCAACTTTGCAGTCACCTTAAGCTCTTAAATCGTTCATGGTCTTTGTTGGCCTAATGCTTTGTATCTTGTTTAATCAAATAATCAATTTTAAAGGAAGCTGTTTGTCTAAGTAAGTTTAGCTTAAATTCTTGGTATTAGATGACATCTCCAAGTTACCAGGAATAACAAATTGTCAAGACAGATTTTAACTAGTTGGTAGCAGCAGACCTGACAGAAGCATACTCTGAAGGGTGACACATTTGAGGGGTTGGGGGTATAGGATCTGTGGAAGTCTCTAAAGATGGGTTACAGATATTCTGTGAAATGGATAATGACCTCTGTCATCAGTTCCACTAGTATAAACTAGGACCTTTGATAATGCTGACAGAGATACATTGGTATACAAGTAAAACAGTTGAGAGCAGAATCAGCCTCCCAGTGTGACTGAAATTTTTAACACTCACCATGGAGGAACTGAAAGTATTTTAAGTTATCAGTTTTCTATTTACACTTTTACAGTTTCATTCCTCAAATTCTTGATCTGTAGAGAGCAGTACTAAACTTTGTTCAGATTAATATCAGTAAATCTGAGTTATGAGCTGGTATGGCATTATATGTATGTATGCTGTTTAAATAGAAAACATATAGGTACACTGTGTCTTCTATCTGTCTGTCTCTCTGTCTCTGTTTTATCAGAATTTCACTGAAATATATGGATGCTGTCATCAACACTTTAAAAATCCAATAACTTTCAGTCCGGATATTTCTTGGTAGCCAGATCTTAGGTACCAGTGCATAAAAAAGGGACAAGTTTCATCAGTCGTCATTTTGAGCTTGGGAGCATGTCCCCTGGCAATGACAGATCCTAGCAGCAAAATTACAACCCAGCCCAAGAAGATATAGACTGGATCAAGAGCATTGCCTGCCAGGAATTGCGGTTTCCTTTTAAGATGACTTCTGTACTGAAATTTAATACCAGTAACAGCATTTGAACTAAGGTAGAACCTGAGGTCTTAACCGAGATGAAGGCCTCATTTTGCTGGTCATATGATTTCACTTGCCCCAAGCTTCGGTCCCTGACATACTGAAATCCAAAGGTGTGTCTTGCTTTTCTGCAGTCACTTTTATGCGTGTTGGGTCCTTGCACTTCCCTTTGCTTTTGTCCCTCCTGTAAAAGTTTAAAATAATAGCATTGTGTCTTAGAAAGGAATATACCATGCAACTTGTCCTGTTTTCAGTGAACATAGACTTAAAGCCTCTCTCTGCAATTCAACATAGAAATGCAATTTCCTCAGTAAAAATATTGCATTTTGGTTAAACGAAACACAGCCTTGTCATTATGGATGATGACCATTTAATCTATCCTACCCTTCGAATTATGTTATGCCTCCCATTTTATTTATTGTCTTTTTTTCTCTCTCTCTTTTTTTTTTTTTTTGTTAAATCTAGCTAACTAAAAAAAATATTCCATATAAAATACAACAAAAAGGATATACAAGGGTCAAATTAAAGTTTGTTGAGACCATTTGGCTAATTTTGAAAAACCTTGACTCCTGTTAATCTATGTCTTCAGATTCCTGGGGGAAAGGTTAGTTTCATTTATTTTCAATGTTAAAAAAAAAGGAAAGTAAATGAAAGCATCCATTTTTAGAAAAAAACCCTTAGTTATCATTCAAATTAATAAACACATCCAAGGTAAGTCTCTGTTTTTAACAATGGAGCAGGAGTATTAAATCTCATATCCTTCCTATCACAAGTAGTATTCTCAATACTCTCCAAACTTCATATTTTGATAAAGAAATATGAATCAAAGGAAATAATAAAAACCAAACCCACTAAAAATAATTTTATGAAAATTACTTTCTGACTTAGTTGAGGAAATAAATAAGCAAAAGATAAACAAGTAAATTGGACTAGATAAAAGGTAAATGTGAAGATGTTTTCTCTTGTAGCTTCCTTCTTATTTTCTTTAAGTGAAATGTTAGATTTGATTCAAAAGTATAAGTTAGTTTTCAGATACTTGGAAGAAGAGTTCAGAATATGAAGAGCAATTTCCTTGGAGCTGTTTTTCCGTTTTACCCAAGAGCTCAATGACTAGAACAGCTTCAATTCACTTCGTTCTTTGACAATTTTTGAACAATATAGCTCACCTCTTAAAAGAATATTTCAACACTTTTATTTCCTGGATAGCTGGAGCAAGATCTTTCTATATCTTTTGTTATGATTGTTTTTCTTGTACAAATAACTAAAAATCAGGCATTCCACAGAACTACAAATTCTTAAAATTCCTCTCACTCATCTTGTTTTTAAAAAGTGTTGAATTTGGCTAGTTCCAAAAGGAAAAAGGATTGAAAAAAATTCCCCTTTGAAATCCTGCCATGAATATGGCAAGAGGCAGGAAACAACCACTGAATCACACACTGTTCTGAATTAAAACTCTAATCCAAAACATTTTCTTACTGCCTTCTGAAGCAGGGACAGACTAAACTCTAACAAAATATAGAGGTGAAGCTCCATCTCAACTTCAGTATTATTAAGTGGTAAATTGAGTCATAGGATGGCTGTAAGAATTTCTAGTCTAGTTGGACATTCAGATTTAAGTATTTACTTGAATTATTTTTTATTTAATTACAAAAATGAAACAGTTTTGTTAAAAGTTTTATTTACCTGATAATTTAAAAACCTTTTTGAAAGACTCTAAATGGGGCTTAAATTCCCCCTGAAACTTTAATATCCTGAGTGATAAAGCCTAGCCTGAAGGTCTATCACTGCTACTTAGTAGTTGTAAGTTTTGGATTTTTAAGTTATTTCTTCTAGCTGACAACAAGTTGAGCAAAGATGAATTAAATTTGTGGCCAGGGTAAAAAATTTATTTGGTGGGGGGAAATTATTAAAATGAAAGTGAAAAGTGTCATTGGCTTTATGGAAGAAGAATGTTGAATTATATCATCATTGTAAAGAGAAAAAAGAAACAAAGAGTGAGTACATACATTTCCATAATTTGCTAACTCAGTTTCCTCTCCTACTTTTGGGCCTTTCTTCTGTCTTTCATTTCACTGTCTTTCCAATTATTAATTTTTCTATTTCATTAGACATCTGTGCAGCTAGTCTCCCAAGTTCAATAGTTTCCTTCTTTTTATTTCCAATTTCTACCTGGTATTCTTACCAACAATCAAAAAACTTTCCTCCTCCTCTGACATAATCCTTTTCTGGTACCTTTCTATCAGAAACCAAACATCCAAAACATCCATCCTTTCTCCTGACAAACAAACTCACCTGCTGTTTGATTTGGTGTAATTACCCTACTGAGTGTCTCAGGCCAGCACTGACATTCCGCTGCTCATTAAGTCTGGATATTACTCTTTGTGAGATGTAGGCAAGAGCTGACATCTCACATCTTCTGATTACAATGCTTAAAACTCAGATTCCACTTCTCTCTCTTTTTCCTCCACTCCTTCTCTTATTTCTCCCTCCCCTTCTCATCCTTTCTTCACAGACAAACCCTTTTACATTATTCAGGTCTCCATTACCTACTACCTTTTTTTCTGTTTGTATGTGAGACTTTGAAGATCTGTAGTTCTTTTCAACATTCAGGGTCTTTGGACCCCTTACCTGTATGAAGTTCTATGCTACTTGAATTAGTATTACCCTTCAAAAACCAATATTTCACAGCAACGGCAGCGACTGTGTAGTGAGCTTTGTTAAATCTGCTATTGCCAAAATGCCTTTTTGTTTTCACATGCTTTCTGTCTTTGCAACAAAAAGAAATGTTTGATTGGAAAATTGCCATGTCATCAACAATGAGTTTTGCATTTCCTTAAAATAACATGAATTAAACACAGTTTTGGAGAGCAATTGTTGTTAATGTTTTTGTGATTTGTTTTCTTAATGAGCTGAGCAAGAAGTCTAATGTGATAGCTGCCACATTGTGTAGCAAATGGAAGAAAATATGAATATCTAAACTTTTAAGCTCCAAAACTGTCAGCTTTTAAGCTGGCAAATAAATACTAATAGAAGTTCTGTATGCAGTCTTAATGCAATATGAAATTAGGGACGTTGAAATTAGCAGAAATTATGATTTGGCTTATGATTAAATTTTGAACAAGACCTCTTCACAAAGAATGAAATTCCCCTTGCCTTGCCTTCCCTTCCATTCCTTCCATACCCCCTTATTCCTGTACCCCCTTACTCCTGTAACCCCTTTCCATCCTACCTCTTAGCCTGAAGCAGTAGGGTTTGAAACACAGTTAATTCAGTTATTATATACTTGAATTCCTTTCAGACCCTTAGGTAAATACCATCTGGTCCTGATGATTTGTTACTTTTTATCGATATGTCTAAAATCTCTTACAGTGACACTTCATTTTGAGACTGACATTCAAACACAGAGAAGCAACAGAATTTCCCTTCTTCACAGTGAATGTGGATATGAAGAATTCATTTTTCTTTTCTGTTATGACATTATCTTTCTTGTATGATTCTTTAACATCTTGGTCATTTGTAAATCCCATAAACTCTCTGGTAAGTTTCTTGCATTTGATGGATATGAAAAACTTTTTATTATTACTTCTTTTATTTTAGAAACTTTAGCAGCTTCTTTCTTACACTAATCTTTTCGTCATATTTTTATTATGTTTTAACATTCAATTTGTCTGTAGTCAAGCTTTTTTGCTATTTTCATTGAGTGCACATGCCTTCCACTTTTGAAAGATATTGATTTATTTCTAAACTAAACTGGAAGTGGGTACTTTGCTTCGAAGGATGACACAAATGAAAAAATACAGGGAAAACAGGAAAAAAATAGAAAGGCTGTTAGCTTAAAGTAATGAATTTCCATGGATATAAAAATAAGGAAATAAGAAATAGAAAAGATTAATCATATAGTTAAATTTACACTATTTCTAATATCAAGTTATACAGCAAAGAGGTGTTTCAAGGATATGGTTTTTATTCTACCTCAGTATTTGTAGCAACTACTCCTTAGATGAAGGACACTGTTCATGCTCTATTCTTTCCCACAACACCATTGCCTGTAACATCCTTGATGACAGCTTGAGCAAAGCAGCCCACCTTTATATGGCAACAAAAAGATGTGTCTTGGCTGCTTGTGAGGATTCATACTTTAAAATCTGTTTTTATTATTCATAATATTTTCGAAAAGCTCAGAGTTCCTATACAGGTACCAGCGAGACCATCCAGTTATCAGAACTAAATTTCACAATCATCTGGAGCCTGCAGTTCAAAGCTGGCAGTTTTTATGACCATTTGGAAAGGTCTCTGACTTTTTAAACCTTAGGCAGCTATTCCTATCAGTGGAGAGAAAACAGGTTTGGAAGTAGAAATGAATTAAATTATTAGAGGGTATCCCTAGAGACTGAAGAAAAACCTGATCATTTCATATATAGCATTAAATTCCCTGAAACAGCTTTCTAATGCTGATAGCTACTGTCTGTTTTTTTAAGATTTGGGTTGGGGTTGGTTTGGGTTTTATTTTTGTCTTAAAGCCTTGCTTTCATCAGCAATATTTACAACAGTGTCATAAAGCTTGTCTGTACATGCTAGTTTTATTTTAGAACCCTTATCCATGCTGCAAATCAAACTGGAAGTAAAAACCTAAAGAACAGTTGCATGTAAATGTAGATCATGTAAGGATTTAAAGGCAGGCACTAAATGGCATAACAACTAAACTGAACACCAAATTTTGAAAGGCCTAAGTACTTGTGGGTCCTGGGTGTATTGATTCAAACTGGGAATGTCTAGTGGTTCTTCAGAAAATCTGTTCTCCTTCTGTCGGTGATTAATAAAGATTTGGGGTTCTGAGGAATTTGTATTTTTAGAACTTTAGGGAGAGATCACAGAATCACTTATGTTGGAAAAGACCTATAAGATTATCTCGTCCAAGCATCACCCCAACACTGCCATACCCACTAGACCATGTCCTCAAGTGTCACGTCTACATGTTCCTTGAACACCTCCAGGAATGATGACTCCACAACTTCCCTGGGCAGCCTGTTCCAATGCCTGACCACTCTTTCAGTAAAGAAGTTTTTCTTAATATCTAATCTTAGCCTCTCCTGATGCAACTTGAGGCCATTTCCTCTTGCCCTGTCACCAGTTACCCTGGAGAACAAACCAGCACCCATCTCACTACAACCTTCTGTCAGGTAGCTGTAGAAAGTGATCAGATCTCCCCTAAGACTCCTTTTCTTCAGGCTAAACAATCCCAGCTCCCTCAGCTGCTCCTCATAAGACTTGTTCTCCAGACCCTTCATCACTTTTGTCGCCCTTCTCTGGACATGCTCCAGCATCTCTATGTGAGCCACTTTTCATAAGACTTGTGCTCCAAACCCCTCGCTTTGTCACTCTTCTCTGGACACTAGCATCCAGCATCTCTATGTCCTCTTGTAGTGAAGGCCCAAAACTGAACTCAGTACTC
>NW_010250344.1:20741-26586 GCF_000690775.1 Eurypyga helias
CGCCATCAACCAACACTCCCAGGTCCTTTTCTGCCTAACAGCTTTCCAGCCACTCATCCCCAGGCCTGTAGCGTTGCCTGGGGTTGCTGTGGCCTAAATGCAGGACCCGACATTTGGTTTTGTTAAACCTCATACAATTGACCTCAGCCCATCAATCCAGGCTTTCCAGGTCCCTCTGCAGGGCTCTCCTACCCTTGAACGGATCAACATTTCCACCCAACTTAGTATTGTCTGCAAACTTACTGAGGGAGCACTCAACTCCCTCATCCAGACCATTGAGAAATATGTTAAACAAGACTGGCCCAAGACTGAGCTTTGGGGGACACCACTTGTGACTGGCCACCAACCAGATTTCACTCCACTTACCACAACCCTCTGAGATCTGCCCTCCAGCCAGTTTTTAACCCAGTGAAGAATACATCCGTCTAAGCCATGAGCTTCAACCTTCTTTAGGAGTTTCTAACACGATCTCTTGGTATTTCAAAACATCTTGCTATTTCTACTGCACTACTATATATAAATATAGTCCTCTAGCTACCTTTGCTAATGAATGTAATTGATTTCATGCCCTCACTTTACCAATCCTGTCACTCCATGTGAGATATTTCCTTCATTTGTCTAATGGGAATTTTCCATTATGAGATGGTTAAAGGTAATTCATGGCATTGATCCTGTCTTGCAAACTTCACTGAAATCCATACATTCCTCCTTTCACAGAACAATTTGCTGGACCTAGAAGATCATGTTCTCACTATATATTAGAATGTGTGTGTGTGAGTGTGAGCGGGAAATGGGAGAGCTTCTTGAGCAGTGGAGGATGCATTGCTCTTGTGAAAGTACCTGCCATTGATTACAATTATGTCCCTTATATAAGGGAAAATTGTTTGGATTTTTAACTTTGGGGCAGCTGATATAGCCTGATAATACCACCTATTTCAATGACAAACTGATGGTGGCAAAAGCAGACTATTATCCACGCTTATATAAATGCTATTATAATGGTTCTCTAAAGCCTTTTAGTAATACAGATGATAAATAAAAAGATAAGGACATCTAGTGCTTTGGGGAAATACAAGTATCTCATTGTTAATATTTTTGTCATGTATTAGAATTAAAAAAAATTAATCCACAAATCCAAAAATCCACATGGAATATAATTTTCCAATTTTTTTTTTTTTTTAGAATGAACCATTTTTTTGATCACTTTTTGGTTGAGTTTTGCTTGTGATTAAATCTGAAATGTAGGGTTTCATGTTGCTTCACTTACTGGAGTCTGAACCATTTAAGTTATAGGCACTCATTCTTTCTAGTGGCATGTACTCATCCAACAGACTGAGTCTCCATAATGCAGTAAATTATATGAAATTGCTGAAAAATTGCATCACTCAAAGCCTCAGTTCATTATGAACTGCATAGCTCATCCATCCACAAGACTATGAGATAATCGGAATTATACTTTCCAGTATGCTGTGAAGCACAATAAGAAAGCTTGTTTTAGGAAAAAATAACCCAAATCAGCAGGAGAGGTGTAAAGTATAACCTTACACTGGCTGGCACTCCATGTTCCAGTGATCTCTATGATTTGTCAAATCTTCTGCTCAGCTCTTCTGATTCTGTAACGTATGTCTCATGACCATTCATCAAAGAGATGTGGGAAATTCCTACACATTTTCATAGAAAATGGGGTTTGTGTTCAAACACAAATTAAAAAATAAAACCAGGACTTGAAATTTTTAAATTTTTCTGTTAACTGATTATTTCATGATATGTATTTGTATAGCAACTTGCATATTACATGTAGATGAGGCTTCCTAAATGGTATTACAATATAAACCATCTGGACACATCAACAAAATAAAGTGAAAACAGTTTCAAGGTTGAGAGAGGGATTAAAAAGAGTTTCCCTGTAAATCTCTCCAGTTTACTGCTAAGTCTAAGTAAATTACCCACACAGGTATGGGGCAGAACTGCTGTACATTTCAGGACTTTCAATTCTCAGGTTTGCACCTGAATAACAACGCAAGCCTTTCTCTCCTTCTTGGCATTGACTGTTGCTCCTGTAATTGCCTTCTCTGTTATGAGTCTCTTCTTTTTTTCCCTTTCCCTATAAAAGAAATTACAGCTTGTCTCTGTAGAAGATAAAACCTGAGTAACTGCTGTACCATAGAAATGCAGCAGGTTTGTGCAATAATACGAAGAAGGGAAGATATGCGACTTGTGGGCAATTAAATACATTCGACACAGCAGCCCATCGGAGAGCCACTTATTTTTAACTCCTTTTAGTTATTTCTCTTTAAAAAGGGCTTTAGCCCTCCAGCTTCTCTCTGAAGAAACTTTGAGACTAGCCATGACAGGACTCACGTTGTTAAGCCTGCTGGGTAGCGCCAGTACAAAACGTGATGACAGAGTCACCCACAGAGAGAGCTGTCTTATTTATCCCCATGCTGGCAAACTGATGCACTCCTAGCAGTAGTAGCTTTCCCTGTAATCATTTGTATTATTATTTATAACAAATTACATGTCAAGGACACAATGGCAGATTGGTGTATCCCATTAATTTTTGTATGAGGGGTAGGGGGGAATAAAAGGCTATGAACTGTTCCTACCACACACTGACAATTTATTTTACCTGTGAACTGAGAAGTCCTTTGCATTTAAACTTTTATGAGGCAGATAGAGAAGCAAAGAGACAGACTCAGACAGACTTGAGAGATAGAAAAAAAGGGAAGTGGGACCGTGAGTCTTGGAGAATTGTCAGATATAGATAAGAATTGAAACAGTACCTTTAATTCCACTGTATTTCCTAAGACAAAGTTGTTTTCCGGGTGTGTGTGTGTGTGTGGAAAACTCACACCCAAAAAAACCCCATACAAACCAAACCAACCAAACAAAAAAACCCCAAACCCAAAACATTGTCAAAAGCAAGTTTCAGGAGACTAGTTGATGAATGTTTAGGACTGTGGAATGCAGTCTCTACTGATGAACACTAGCAGATAATGTGCATTTTTTGAGACTGGGGTAACATTCCCTGTATTTAGCAAACAGTTGTTGTAGATTGTTAGTATCAAGTTTTATGCAACAGTTATTCTGTAAGAGATTCATAGAAGGAAGAATATATCCTGATGGAGATGTGGAGACAACAGGAGTACTGAACAAGGTTTAAGCATCACAATGAGTTTAGTAAGCAACTGAGTGCAAGAGAAGAACAATGTGAAAACATTCACAAAAGAAGTAGGGATAGGGAGAATGAAAGCTTGGACTCTGTGGACTGTGTAATGTACAGGGTCACACCAGATGATTATAATTGTCTTTTTTGGCCTTAAAAATCCATGAATCTATGAATGAATGAATGAGTCTGTGATTCTGTAACAAAAGCTGAAACAATGTTCAAAAATTGTGGGTCCAAAGTCAATCTCACCAGTGAAGACTTATGAAAAGACATGATTGATGACTAACCTTGTCCTTAGATTGTACGTGAGGCTACTGCTTTTTAGAAGTGACACTTGTCACTTTTCCATCTTACCAGGAGGAGAAGAAATAATATATATATAATCTTTGTCAACATCAATTTTTCCTTCAGGTTTATTGCAATCATAAACTGTACTGCACAATGAAAAAATACAGTGTCACCTTGGGTCCATCAAACTTGACACTAAAAGGTTAAATGACTTTCTTAGCTTAGCTGGATCCAAAGAGGAAGAGTACCCACATGATACATGCTGCACAGATTAATACTTTTTTCCTCTTTTCTTTTTCTTGCAATTGCAGACAAAGTTTACAGATAAACAATGGACATCACATTCCGCTCAGCAGCCCAAAGCAAATTGTATCAATAAGTTCCAAAGATTTGAAGGTTCTTTCAGTGGATGATTTGCAGTGCTAAGCATTATGGCTCCAAAGAGATTCACAGATTGAAAGTTGGTACATATGAGGTAGCAAGCCAGTCAGCTATATTATTTGTGCCAAATTGGGTGGACTTGTCCTCACTGAGGCTTTTTTTAACCTTCTAGACTAAGCATTTCCTTTTTCTTCTCCATTTTCAAACCCAGTCTTATTACATCTTTTTCTCTTTTCTCCTTTATCACTCCCTTGGCTGTGCTGTTACACTCTTCAACTTGACTGTTCTTTTAAAATTCTGCAACTGCATAGATTTAAGATAAGAACATTGAGAGAAGGATGGGCTGTTTATGTCTATATGGGAACAGGTAAAAACATTACAAGTTTCCATTTGGGGTTTTTTTAAGTAAAAAATAAATAACGCTTGAATGCATATGGCATCAATACATAGAATGTCTTGCATCCTGCAGTCCCTGTTTCGTTCTGAAGGGAAACCAGTCAAACTTACCCTGGCTCAGAGAAAGTCTATAGTAAAAAAAAGATTCTGCTGCAGAGTAAGACAACAGTTTCTAACTAATATAACAAAATTATGACTTTATATCACTGGTTAAATAGGCTGAGAGTCCAGTTGCTTGGCTACCGTATTTTACAGAGGAGAGGGGCAAATCTCTGGTGCTAGAAACTTGTAAGTACATAGCTGCTGGGTTTTGTTTAACCTTTAAACTTTTATTGTATGGGAAGCAAAACAAAACAAGTTGCTACAATTAGGGGATTGGTTCCCACCGGCAGTTGTTTTCTCCATTCTGATCTTCACACTAGGTTCCATAAGCACCTTGGTTCATTTTTTTGAAAGATCAGACATGCCATGTAAACTAAACACTTAAAGTGCAGATGTCACTCCACACCTACAAATGGCTGTTTCTGAGTCTAAAATGTGGATAGAACAAAAGTTTTTCAAGATTTGTATGTTCACTTAAAGTAAGTCTACTTGTGAATGAAAAGTAATCAAATGTAAAAATTACCTGTACTTCTTCCATTGTATATAATTAATAAAAGACTTGAAAATTAAACACAGGAAACATAATAAACAAATTCTGTGCCTTGACCAGATCATGGATCCCTAATAGAAAACAATTTGTGAAATAATGACTCTTTTACTTTGTTCTAGAATAAAAGCACTGCTCATTAACCAGTGCCGCAGGCAAAGTGAGTAAGAATCTATACCAGGCAAATTCTAAATAAGGAATCCAGAGGTTGGATATGTGGAAAAAGCATAAAATTAAGCTTCATGATTAAAATTAGGCAGTTGTTAATGCTTATTTCAGACTTTGTACTGCAGAATTAAATAAAACAGAAAAAATAAAGAAGAGCCAATGACATGTCAGTGCTTTCAGTTATTTCCATTCATGACAGCTTTTTAATCTGAGTTTTCATTTTTGACATTAAAAGACTGAATAGTGTCACCTTTTTACTTTAAATGCTATTTATATAAAAACCTGTAACACCCTTCTATCCTTCCTAGTGTGGAAAATCTTTGACACTTGGGAACAGCTACAGATATTCTTCTTCTATAATCTGACATCTCACCAACTGCTTCACTCTAGTTGTCCTACTCCTGGGACTTGAGTGATGGCCAGAGGAGAGTACTTTCTGAAAGGAAATAGTTTGTATAGATTCTGCTTAACAGGAGTAACCCCTAACGCTATGTAACAATTTGTAAAGTTTCTCATAACTACCCAGTTTTCACTAAGTAGTTGACTTTCACAAACAGCTTCCTTTATTTAATGTTTAAAAACAATGCCTGGAATTCACTTTCTGGTAACTGTCTTCAAAGTCTGTGAAAGATGTGAAATCTAAAGAAGTAGAATTTCAGCACACAATCTACAGCAGGTACTGTTTAGCAAAGACCACACTTTAGAACCATGGGTTTAACTTTAATTAAGAACAACCAGTCCCTCTACCACTCCAGCCTCCCCTCCCTCACTCCCAGGGAGGAAGGGTCGGAGGA
>NW_010250345.1:0-7989 GCF_000690775.1 Eurypyga helias
CTCTCGGGAAACCCCGGCGGCTTTTAGGCCCTGAACCAGCACCTTGGGGCTCATAAGGCCTGCGGGAGTAGGCATGGGCTTGTCCCGAGAGCAGCGGCGCTCAACAGTGAGGCAAAAACTAGACTCTGAGTTACTGCAACTTCTCCCTACGCACCACACCACCACAGCAACGAAGCCAACATGGTTGCTCATGCCCCCCACCCCTTCCCCGCACTGAGGTGATGCAGATTCCCTCCCGAGTGAAGTTTGCCCATGCCCCGGCGCCCAGTTTTGGGAGGTGAGGCCCAGCTCAGTGTTGTCAGGGTGGCCCTTCCCAGAGGCACCAATGCTACGAAAGGCTACATGGTCCATTTGAAGTTATCCATCCCAAGTAACCTCCAGAATCTGCTTTCTCTACCTTTCAGCCCTCCAGGAAACCTTCTTCTCCCCAGAAATTTGACATTTCTTAATCTTGGCTTGTTTTCCAGGTCAGCAGTCTTGTTCTCCAGCACTCCCTGTCATTCAGCAAAGGTGTGTCAAATACTGTCACTGGCTGTGCCTCTGCCATCCTGGCAAGCATGCCTGCTCCAAGGGCAGCTGGCGGCAGAGCCGTGGGAGCCGGCAACTTCGACAGCAGCTATGCTCTCACCCAGAGGATGCTCTGCCAAAACAGTACCTGGCAAACCCCCTCAAAGCCATCACCATAGAATCACAGAATGGTTTGGGTTGGAAGGGACCTTAAAGATCATCCAGTCCCACCCCCCCTGCCATGGGCAGGGACACCTTCCACTAGACCAGGTTGCTCAAAGCCTCCTCCAGCCTGGCCTTGGACACTTCCAGGGAGGGGGCATCCACAGCTTCTCTGGGCAACCTGTTCCAGTGCCTCACCACCCTCTCTGGGAAGAACTTCTCCCTGATATCTAATCTAAACCTCCCCACTTTCAATTTGAACCCGTCACCCTTTGTCCTGTCACTACAGGCCCTTGTAAAAAGTCCCCCCCAGCTTCCTTGTAGCCCCTTCAGGTACTGGAAGGGGCTATAAGGTCTCCCCAGAGCCTTCTCTTCTCCAGGCTGAACAAGCCCAACTCTCCCAGCCTGTCCCCATAGGAGAGGGGCTCCAGCCCTCTGAGCATCTTTGTGGCCTCCTCTGGACTCGCTCCAAGCAGTCTATATCCTTCTGATGTTGAGGACTCCACAGCTGAACGCAGTACTCCAGGTGGGGTCTCACAAGAGCAGAGTAGGGCAGGAAAATCACCTCCCTTGACATTCTGGCCACATTTATTACTGGTCTGTTATCACCAGCACACATATCACTGGTCCCAGGAATTGGCAGGAGGGCAATTATTCAAAGGATGAACACGAGCAAGCTAGGTATGGCCAGGATTAGCCACTGAGCCCTGCAAGCTCCTTCCCTTTACTTCCCTGGCCATCTCGATGCCATGTCTGTGGCCGTGCATTGCCTGCCTGTGCTGCACAGCCGCTTCCCATTTTCTGGAGCTAAATTCAAGGCTGAGCAATCCAGCACCATCAAGGAAAAGGATCAGGATGGTGCCAGACAACACTCGCTGCAAAAAATGACACTGCTGCAATGAGAGTACCCAAATCTCAGCCTGCCGGGTCTGGGGAAGGGTCACACTGGGATTCACTGCTATCTCAAAACTGCAAAAAAAGTTAATTTGCCCTAAAGTAATTGTAGTTAACACTGTCATCATTAGCCTGGGCAAACCTCGTTGTGTTAAGCCATCTAACTCTGACCTGCTGTAGACCCAGAGCAGTCTCCTACCCCTGAAACAAGGTGGTTTTTGGTAGACTTCTCAGGTAATATAAAAAAGCACCTGTGAGCATGTGTCTAAGCACCTCCCATCACCAAACTGCGTTTGAACTCCAGAGTCCAGCTCAGCTTAGGCTGCAGTTTAAAGCAAAGACCATTTCTGCCTCACAGCAACTCAGCATCATCAGTTCCCCCATGCGCATGGGGAAACGCTCATAACTATTCAGCTGGTTCTGTGGTTTTACACTGAAAATATGTTGCTATGGAGAGCGCAGCACGGAAATGTGCAGCCACCACAGCACACCACAGCCGAAGCAGCCCACAGCTTCTGCTGATATTTGCAGGCCCTCCGCTGCCATCCACACAAAGGCTGAAAATAGACCTAAAGCTGAAATCAAGCATCTGTAATACTTCATTTCTGCCCATCCCTCCCCAAGGCACTGAGGCTTTTCACAAAAATCATACCAAGCATCCAACATACGCTCTTACGTCACCTCACCGATTTCTAATTCCTTGCTGCACACATGCCTCGAAAAGGAAATTCCTTCTAGCCTGATCTTCGTTCTGTGTCCTGGGTTTTTTTCTGGGAAGCAGGTTTCCCTCCGGAGACACCCTTCTGCTGGTACCAACAGGTGCTGCTCAGCCTTTACTACATTTCAGCCTCCACATAAAGCAAATCCCTTGGGCAGCTTCACCTTGCTGCCCTGCTGGATGTGAAGGATCTGATTCCTGCCATTTAAAGCTGACCTTGGCAAAGGTCATTCAGCAGCAGCAAAGTGATCCGCAAATACATATTCACTGCAGGGGAAACCTGTTTGTACCATTAAAGCCCCAGCCTTCACAGTCTCCAAAACGCATGGGCTGGGTCCTGAAGGATGATGAGCGTTTTCTGATCTCACTGACTTGATGAGATTTGGGAGAGCACAGAACGCAGACTTGAGCCTACAGCACTGTACAAGAAAATCACCTTTGGGGTTTTTCTTTCCTATGAATTTTTAAAATATCTGAAATACTGTTTGTTTTCTTTCTCATATTCTAGAGGAATTGATAAATCCTCAACTGCACCATAAACATGTAGCCATCAGCCCTTGACTTCTAAAAATGTGTTTGTATTAAGCTATGAAATTATTTACAGTGGCCATAAACATCCTTCCAGCATCTGGCAGCTGGGAGAGGGCCTTGGAACTCACTAATTTACTTACGTTGTAAACCACTTTGTAATAAATAAGCAAGCTCTTAATATCTCACCCACAAAAAGAGGCACATTGCGTACAATGCTCTATTTAGGGGTCCTTTGGAGGTCAAGGATTCAGGAGCTGAATTTCTCAGGATCTTTGTTTGGTGAGTGTATGTTTATGCGCAAATGAATTGTCAGCTGAACGTCTTTATTTTGAAATCGGTTTAAAATTCTCGCCTTGCTTTGAACGCTGGAGCAGCGGCTCCTTGTTTCATGTTTCACCTGAGCCGGAGTCAGATTCTGATCTAAGGAGCAGAAAGGGGTACTGAAAAAGCCAAATAAATGCTTGCTGATCCTTCAGTAGTGACCTTCCTGGGAGGGACTGCTAAGCCTCCAGACTGGCTCCCAGGGTGGGGATGCTCTCCAGGCCAGGAGGATGCCCAGCGCCAGAGCCTATGGAGGCAGGAGAAGGTCGTGCAGCATGGCAAAGAGGTGCAGAATGCTGTGCTAGCACTGCCTTCGGGTTTTACTGCAGAGGGGCAGGCGGGACATCCTCCTCCTGGCTCAGCATCCATAGCACAGCAACTGCCTGCCAGGTGATTGAGAGGGGGCAGAAGGAAGAAAAAGTGTCCCATACATCCCATCAGCTGCTGTGCAAGAGATGAGCCATGTTAGGGCCCCTAATGGATGCTGAGAGTATTTAAACTGATGGAGATGTGATTTTCAACTTCTGTGAAATCCACCACAGTGTCCTTGAGGACAGAGGATGAGTGGCTGGTTCAAAGCAATCCTGGATACATTGTCAGATAAAACTTGGTCCAAAATTAGTGTTTTGTAAAAAAATAGCAATAGCCTTTTAAAAAACCTAAGGTAAATGAGGACTGTTTTCACATACTACTTTGCTTACACAAAAATAAAAAACAAATTCTCCCCTCATTTCACCCAGTGCTGATTAAAGGAAAAGCTTAGCTAGCAAACAGGAGAAAAAAATGTTTCATTCACTCTCCCTGCCCCAGACATGGAAGAGAGGGAAGAACAAATCAATTATTAAAATCAGGTTTGTTTTAATCATGTGAGGTTATACTCACAGACAGCTAGAGATCTGAATGAAGAATGTTAAAACAGGAGCCCCAATGTAGCCAGATCCTCCTGTATCACCAGTGGTCTGTGGACAAGCTCCATGTGAGGCTCTTGTTTACCCCACAAACCTAGAACTACAAATGTTGTCAGAGATCTTTGACTAAATGCAGGGCAAAAAGTCCCCTTCTCCTCTCCCCTGCAGCCCCCATCTGCTCCACTGGGAAATATGAAGCTGCACCATGCAGAGTCCCCCACCATACATGGCATGGGTGCTTGGCACCCTTCCTTTTTGGTGGCACAGCCAACCCTCCTGGGTGCCCTGAAGCAGCACAGCTGTGATGCCTCAGGCATCAAGGGGAGAAGGGAGCAGGTCATAGATGCTGATAGCAACCCCAATTGGCCATAAAGTCACAACCGCAATGCAAAATAGCTTCTCCAGATGCCCTCCGGTTCCTGTGAGTTGTCCCCCTGCGTCCCCGTTCAGTCAGTGCAGAAGCTCTGCAGAAACCTTTCTCAAACACAGTGAGCTATGTCTTGCTACTTTTTTTTTTTTTTATAGCTAGTGATTTCCAGCCAGCAAGGGACTATTCCAATAAAACTAGGCAGAATCCACTGTTTTCTTAAGAAAGATAAACAAAAGGCAAATGCATTGGGATCGCTCCTGGTTTTCAACAGAAAGCCATGTGAGTTTGCATGTCATTATTGCAATACGTGAAGCAGCACAGACTGCTTGCTCTTGATCCGACATATCTGGGGGAGGTTGAATGAAAGAGCTGCTCTGTGCCTTCAGGAGCAATAGTCTAAGTTCACCCCCGTTTTAACACTGCTCCACTCACCCCAAACAGGAACTTAGCCCTACAGTTTTGAAACTGTGCGTGGACAGCATGAATAAATCTCATCACCAAGGATTTCCTGCCATTCCTGAGCCCTGCCATTCCTGCGGAATATCCAGTTCTATTAGTCTATGTCAGGCCCTGGGCAACATGAAAAATTGCAGAAATCTATCCTGGCTGTCACTGGAAATCAAAGGTCAATCTTGAAAACTGAGACTCTTTCCAGCCTTGGAAGGCATTCACATTTCAAGACTACAAAGCACAATTGTCAAAGCTCTGCAAGTTCATGTGAAACAGGAAGGAAAAATAAGACCCCGGACAATGGGACCCTATGTCAGGCCCTGGGCAACATGAAAAATTGCAGAAATCTATCCTGGCTGTCACTGGAAATCAAAGGTCAATCTTGAAAACTGAGACTCTTTCCAGCCTTGGAAGGCATTCACATTTCAAGACTACAAAGCACAATTGTCAAAGCTCTGCAAGTTCATGTGAAACAGGAAGGAAAAATAAGACCCCGGACAATGGGACCCTGGAGGAGTGGTGAAGGAATCGGGCTTTTCCCGGGAAACTGTTTGCCAAAATGTTAAAATAGAATCTATTTACACAATAGATTGGGAAATGTTAACAGCCAAAAACGTGTTAGACAACAGGATTTCAGATTAGAAACACTAAGCGGGTTGTCCCATGAGCATGCTCTAAAATAATCTATGGATTCCCAAACTGAGCAAAATGAGTAATGACCCTTTGGTGGAGGTTCTACCTCTGCTTTTGCCATTAAGGTTCCTTCCTTTCCATACCCACAACCATCTGCCTCCATCTCATCTCAGTCTCCCATCTCTCACTCCTCCTGATCCCACCCTGCCCAAAGCTTCCTTCCCACTCCTCTCCCACCACATCTGTAGTCACCAACAGCACCATGTGAACAGGCTGTGCTTTAATTGTGCTCAAGAATAAGAGGCGGGTAGTCAGGCTCCCTGGTTTCTATTCCTGTCCCTTGTCATCCCTGCAGAGCCTCCGGGAGGTCATTTCATCTCCATGATCGGTGACTCAAGTCTTCCTCCTGCAAGCAGCTCATGATGCTGTGAATACCCCCCGGGTGTCTGTGGGGACCGAGGTCCCAGAGCCCTCGGTGACGGATCCCACGCTTGCCTTGTTAAACATTGAAACGTTTTAGGTGTTAAAAGGGAGAAAGGGCCCTTTTAAGCATTTCTCTGGGGAGCAGATGGCCAGCAGCTGAACTTCCCCTGGAAATCTGTGCAGTTTTAAGTGGGAAACCAGGCCTGTAAAACTTTAAATAAATCTATTGTAAACTCTGTAGTAAGTAGTGACAGTCACTTACAATCCACCCCATCCTTGCTGTTTCAGCAGCCTTCCTGTGGCTGAGCATGAAGTTCTTTCAACATACCTCTGAACCTTCTCAGGGCTGCAGAGGACTCTTACTCCCTACTTTTTGAGGAAATCCTGGGATCAGCTCTCCCTCCCCAGCCATCTTTCTGATTTGAAGTTTCCACAAATTTGTCGTTGCCATCCAGTATCTAAGTAAAATCATCAGAGACTTCATGTCTGATGAATCAGACCCGAGTCTCTGCTATAGCAGGTACACACAGAGGTATCACCTGGCTCCATACAGAGAAACACAAAGTCCTGGCTCAGACATTGCTGCTCAGCCAAGATGAGTCTGACAGACAGAGAGAAGACCCTAGGCATGGCTTTTAAGTTCCTCTTCATTGAGGGCATCTACCATCCTACACTACAATACTGCAAAGGTGCTTCCCAACATGAAGGTCTACCCTGCTCATACTTGAATGTTCTCCTGGGAGAGCATTTTGCAATAGGTGATGGACTTTGTGCTGGTAGGCCGTTACGGTCCTGAATCTTCTGCCCACATTAAAAATAGAGTAGCTATGATCTACAAAGCTCTAGGATGCCTAAAATTTCTAACACATCATGCCCTGCTCTGATTTTTACTTCATGTACTGCGTGTGTTCATCTGAAAAGGTTTCACCCCATGCCTGAAGGTGACCATGGTGAAGCAGACATAGTCTGTAAGAAGACATTTGTCTTCACACTCGCTCTTGCTGCAAGAGCCACCCAAGCGGGAAAGCCTGAGTATTTCCGCATGGCTCCAGCTCTGCCCAGGCTCACCTGGCAGTGCTGATGCCTCCCTGCCTGGGGAGGACGGAAAGAACAACAAGAGCATGCCACTGCTTGTCCAAGGGGAGGAATCGAGATATTTATATATTCAAGGGACTTGCTACGCTTCCTCCTAAACAGAAGTTGCATCTTGTGCTTGTTGTGCAACGCAGGGAAGCACAGGACCAGAACAGTCCCGTGACAGCAGAAACAACAACAAATTCACTCTTTTCCTTTTTTCAGATCCTTAAAGTATAGTGAATGTGTAGCCTATAACAGCTAAACTCCTTCCTTCGCAGTTTTACTTTAGTTTCAACATGGGTAATTCTCTATTTTTCAGAAAAGCAGAGACGAGGCCCATTCTCCTGCATCGTTTGTATTTTCTGGATGTGCTGAAGGCTCCCTCCCATGGACGCAGTGCCAAGGATGGCACTACTGGTATGGACAGCTGACAGCCACTTTCAGCTGCAGCACCCCTCCTGAGAGCAGACAGCTTGCTCTCACTGTTCCCCAAAGCTTCTCAACAATCCCTCCTTGCTGCCTGCATGGAATCCACAGTCCTAAGTGAATTCCCTTTTCAGCTAGACACACTGTGTTATTTCAGTATAGCACTGTCTAGACATCTGAAAAAAAGTGTGAACAATTTAATGCGTTATGTTTCTTTTGCTTTTCATGAAAATGGTGAAGTCTGGAAAATTTCTGGTCTTTGTGCAGTGTTTGTTTGGGTTTTTGTTTGTTTGTTTTTTATACATACATATGTAGAGAGTTATAAATATTTATATAGAGAGCTTTATAAAAGCCATTATTATTTTCAGTTAGTGAGAGCGCTTTGTCTCACCATCAATATTTCTACAAGATTCAGTAATTTATCTTTATTCAGGCCATTCTGTGAATAAAATGGTCACTGCCCTACCAGACAGAAAGCAGGTACTATCCTGCCTCCCCCTGTAAAGCAACCGACACACCTCAAACAAGCAGCAGCAGTTATTAAATGTAAGAGAATTGTCCCTTTCACC
>NW_010250345.1:8015-22059 GCF_000690775.1 Eurypyga helias
ACCCAGACTCAACATTCCCTAAAACTGAAAAAAGATGACACTGCAAAATGTCTTAGATAAATTTTGCTGTCCCAGGAGCCTCCACAGCCAATCCAAAGGGTCAAAGTACTTAAAGAAACCAGATCCTTTTGGGATTTCCCACTCCCATTTCCAGATCTCAGCGATTAGAGAGAAGGCAGCCAGCATCACCCTTGACCAGTCCCCACCACTGCAGCAATTAAATGTCCAAATTTGTTTGGGTGCCTGAGCCTCTCACAGGAATCCTCCCACATTTTCCAGTGAAATCTGGATAGAGAAAAGCCAGCCAGCAGCAACAGCACGAAAACAACCGTAATCCATTCGACTTTCAGTAATTCTTTTTTTGAAAAAGAACATTTTCTAGCATTTTCCCACTAAATACCAGAGATTAAGTAAGCAGAACTTTTTGATATCTCTGTGAAGATATGTGGATAAGAGAGGAAACCCACGCGCGTCCCCAAGTCTTGAAGCCACCAGCATCTTCAGCACCAACATGAAACCTTGCTCAGTGTTGGCTGGCCAAGGACTTTCAGTTCAACACCGGCCACTCCAAGAAACATATAAGGTGGAACAAGGACTTTTTCCCTCAACACTTGGCAGAGCAGTATCCTAGCTATCTAAACTTAGACAGTAAATACAGAACAAATTAACTTTCCCTGCCGCACTGGAATGCTTTTGGGAGGCCGCTGTGCTCTGTGCTGCAGCGCTGGGGCATGCAAGGATGCACACAGTGAGCAACGGGCAGAGGTGCTGCTGCCATGGGGGCAGCTGGGTAAGCACCCAAGTATGAGGATGCTTTTCTCCTCTACATCCACATCAACTTGGGAGGGGGGAAGCTCCAAAAGTGTGTGCTTTCTGCTAATATTTCTGCTCCTGCCTGTTTCTATCGGGGCCAGGAATAACAGGAGAGCGGGCTCTCCTCCAGCCCCTCCTCTCCTGGTACTGGAGATGGCCAGCGGCATGAAGAGCGGGGGCTGACGAACGTGCTTGAGTTACTGAAGCAAATGTTTTTTGGTGCCTCTGGATGTTCCAAGTTAAGCTCGGACCGTACTGCACTTAGCTTGCGTATTATCCAAACTAGTCCAGCGTGGCCTAATCCTGATGAATAGCTGGGTAGCTATTAAAATTGTTTTCCTTGAACAGCTAAATGGAAATGTGAGGGCTTGACGCTTGAGCTAGCATTTAAAATGGGCTCAGGTAATCAAAACACTAGATCGGAGAGTGCTGGAGGTTTCTAGAGGAGCTGAGATTCAATTCAGCTTTGAACCTTTAGTTTATTATAGCAAACAATTCCCACCCCCAATAAATGAAACTAGCCCCGTCTCCTTACAGAGACTGGCTGGACCTCATCACATGGGTTCACACTAGCTGCTAATGCCCTTCTGGCCAGCAGCACTTCTTGTGCAACCTAACACCATCTGTCTTTCTGTCATGTCACCTCAGGATGCCACTCGGGAAGAAACACGTCATTGGTCATTTCTCGCTGAAGACATCAGAGATGCCAGCACCCAGGTTCGCAGCCTTCTCTCCATTCAGGCAGCAAACACTCAGCACAAATTTAGAGCAACAAACAGCAGGAAGGCAACTCCAGTACCTGCAAATTGTTTTCCTGCATACGTCGCCAAGCTGCAAACCATTATCAGAGAACCCCCGGTGAATATGACATACTGTGTAAGTGATACAGGTAGCTTTTAATTGTCACACACAAGCAGCGCGGATGCACAGCAGAGCGACAGAAAAACAGGTTAAATGTATGAAATTTCTCTGCTGTGCTAACTTGCTCCAGGGTGACAGTGGAAAGTCCTGCTGAGGAGGAGACAAAACACTGATAAAGTAACTGGTGTAAGCCCATGGGTTCTGCACACTGCTGTCGTTCCCATCTCCAAGCACTCCAGCACGGGCATATGTGCAGACAGACCCATAAAGGTGGAGCCCCTGACCATGCACAGTGGGAGGATGAATGGGGGGAAGGTGGCCTCAGAGCAACTCGTTTCCTGAGCATGGCAGAGCCGTGCGGCTCCCCAGGCAAAGCATCTCCCCGAGCACCACCGTGGTGGGACAGGCTGCTCCAGCACGCTGAGCAGACACACTGAAGCCACATGCCTGTGCATGCTTCTGTCCAGAAACACCACCACCAGAAAAACCTGGCTTACTGCATCCAAGCAGATGAATATCACGTAAAGAACAAACACAATTTGGGTGTTTCAAGCAAGTAAACTGGACTGCATATTCATGTGCATGGAGGCAAGCAAGCTTCATGAAGAAAGCCATCAGATACTGATCCTCACTGATCTGGATTCCTGAGCAGGTTATAAAGGACTCCTCTCCAAACCACATCCCTACAAGGAAGCCTATTTTAAAAAAAAGGAAGAAACCACCATATTCTGAGCTCAGCCAACACTGTGCACACATCCCTAATAGCAGCTATTCCGAAAAACATTCTCATGAGAGCTCAACCTGTCTCAGAGACCACAGATCAGCAACGGTCCTTTGTGGCAGAGGGGACATACATGCTAACTGCTGTCCAAACTGGACAAGGCGGAAGGCTTGCTTCCGTAACCATAGTTATGTGAAACAATTTGGTACCAAGTCTGGCCCCTGCTAACAGCCTAGCTTTGGCTCTTTCTATAAAAACTTACAAATAACAGCAATTTGCAACGCCCAGAACGCATACATTTCAGGCGATGTTCTGTTGTGCAATATGAGGGGAGCAGTAGGGCTGCAGGGGCTGGACAACAGGTAATCCAGGAGTTAACATAGCAAAGGGATAAGAGTACCATGAAGAATTTCAATAACCAATCTGATACACCAAATAAGAGCTGTGACTCAGACTTCACCTAGGGACCAGAGATGATGCAAAGATGCATTAAATGCTTCTCATTTCTCCTTATTTTACCTTCGCTGGCTGCATCAGGACAATGCATGCCAGCTAAGGGCGTTCAGGAGAAGCGAGGCCCAAGCACTGTGTGGGGCTCCCCAGGATGCATTAGCAGATTTGGAAGCTACATAGCAAATCCCCTTAAGCTGCAGAGCACTGTGCAGAGGCCTTTGGTACCCAATGCCAGCTACGGGGATGGAGTTGCTCTCTTCCAGGTGTGGATAGTATGAGACATCCCAAAAGTCACAGGGGCTCCCCATGATATGCCACAGGTCAGCCATAGCAAGGCAAGGAAGGGGTTTTCCTCTCTCCCTGCTCTGATTACTCACAGACGAGCTGCAGGGGCAGCCCCACACCACAGCCCATCACCCCTGTAGCCCTTTCAGGGACATGCTGAGCGCCCGCATCCAGCACAGCAGCTCCCCAGGCAGCAGCGTAGCCATCCGGCTGCGCGGCACATGGCTTCAGCAAGCCGTAGCTGGGGGGAGCATACGGCGCAAGCCAGTTGTGGAGCCTGACATTCAATGAGACTTGACAAGTCCCACTGAGGTCTGTGTGCGGAGAAAGAGCCCGGGGCCCCCAAGCCAGCGACAGCGCCTCGACTCTGCCCAGCCCCAGCGCGCCCGGGGCATGTGGGATTCAGCATTTGGATCGTCTCACAGCAGGCTGGCAGGGACCCAACGGTGCGAGCATCATCCCATCTGCAAGAGCACAGGGCTGGCTCGCCATGCACTTTTACCCTTGGCGTGGGGGCGGGAGGCGGGGGATGCACACGCAGGGACATTCTTCACTTGTCACCCCTGGGCTTAGGCTGTTTCTTTGCAATCACCTAAAGGTGAGGAGGAGTTGAAAAACATTACACTGACAGCGCTGTCGGAGCTGCGGATATAAGGCCTTCCGCTCCACGCCAAGCAAACCCTCTGGAATGGTTTGGACACGATAGGTAAACAGTGTCGGGCTTGCTCAGCGGGGATACATTTGTATTTAGATGTTATAGATAAGTGGTGCATATTTGAGACATCTGAAAGTTATTATTCCAGGCAGTTTCTAAACAGAGAATTGCAGTTGCATAGCCCCTTAACTCCGAGCTGACAGGCAGGATAATGATTTAAATTATCGTTAAATATAGGCTCTGTTTTAAGTGGATGGAATTCAACATCATGGTAGGTTTGGGGGAATGGGGGTGTATTGCAAAACACAACATTTCCAACTGCTGAAGCTCTGATCCGCGTGAGCTTCCCCGCCAACACCAAGCATCACTATTCAAGCTATGAAAATGGCAGCTGTAGAGATCCTCAAAAGGCAACATCACTCAGCTATCTTCTGGATCATTACCATTCCCTCCCTGTTTGCAACAACTTTAAGAGAAATGCCTTTTTGAAAGCAAAACATAAAAAGTTTTCACAGACCATAAAACAGAGATCAGCAATAAATCATAATTATTTTTAAATGCTTTTGAATTACAAGTGATTTATGCTTCCTGAAGTTCAATAAGGTTATGTTTATTATGCTATCGCTGTTTATAACAAAGAGTATAGAGATTTGTTCTTCATTATGTCATATGAAGCACGACTATTAGGTTGTATTAAATCAAAGTACTACATTTGTTTCATCATCTGTGAGAAGTTTTTTCCGATGTTTTAACATAGAACTGGTATCCCCGCACTTGCCCCCCCCAGCCCCCTCCACACTGCAGGTACGCCCAGCAGATACCATCAGAGAAGGGGTTTTGCCCCCACCATGAGCTGCTTTCTGACATGCCAAAGGTTAAGTGTGACGGCACACACTGGCTCCATACCGCAGCCTTTACGCAGGCAAAGCTCCAGCAAAAACAAACCCATCTCTTATGTGGAAAGGAGAAAGGGAAGGAATAATTAATTTCTTGCTTATTCAGCATCTGATTGTCTCTCTGTGTCACGAGCGAGCTCGCAGGCAGTATCTCCAACCTACAGCATCCTCATTTCCCAAATGGGTAATTCACTATAATGTGGGCCAGAGGGTCTCATCTCTGCTCACAGCATGAAGATGCAATTGGGCCTGAAAAAAAAAGCAATCACACCTTGTCACTTAAGGGAAATTACATGGCTGATTAATAATGGATGTGCCTCACAAAGGCCACCCATTCTGCTCAGCATACCAGCATCTTACCCTAATTATCCTCACCAATAATGCCTAGAATTGTTTGGGAATTTTAGGGGAAATAGAGTTCACTCACCTAAGCTTTAATAATGGTTGTTCTAGCAGGGTAGGAGCACCGCAGCGCAGCTTTTGGCATAGGCAACACTACATAAAATCAAGTCATGAAACAGTAACTCGTCTCTGCCGGAAACACACTCGCAAGGGATGCGGGTCAAAGATAAGACACTTCTGTTGGACTAGTAGCTTGGCCTGCCCACTTCAGCACACGAGGAGTCCAATAACTCAGAGGAGCTGAAACCCACAGGCCCCTGTCAGGAAGAAAAACAGTATCTCCATCCTGCAGAAAGCAGGCACTTCTGTGATTTGTCTCAGCAAGATGAGAAATCTGGGCCTGGATCAGGAGCTGAATCCTTTACCATTAAAATTTAGGTTGGCTTTTTGTCCCTTCCTGTTAACCGTTAGTTATTCTGATGGACTCACACCAGTGTGTAAAGGCTTTCCCCTACAGGCAGTGCTTGGCTGCTTTTCCTGCACAATTAAATCCTTATAAATATTCTTCCCTCATAAAAATAATGGATCAATCTCTGTCTGAAGATTTTTTTTCTTCTTCTTTTCATGTGGAAAAAAACCCAAAACATTCCTCGAGCTTGGTAGGAAACAAACAAAACCCCAAGTGGGTATTAAAGCTACTACTGCCCTACTTGAAGAACCCAAGACCCAAGAAAACCACAAGAGGAAACTGCAGCAATCAATAGAAAACATGGAAATGGTTCCTTAGTCCTTGGGCTGGAGATTGAATTTGTGCCGTGGCCCCCAGGGCAGGCACAGGGATCCTGCCTGCCTCCTGTGACCCGTAAGAAGCACTGCCTACTCCTTCCTGCAGCCCTTTCAGCCGCTGCCAACAGCACACCCTTCAGAAGGAGGAGAGGCACAATGGCCGGTGGAAGCAGGATTTCCTCCTGCGTTTGCTTCCTGGGCCAGAGGCTCTGTGTAAGGAAAGGGAAGCCTCCTCCTGCCTCCAAACCCCTCCTGGCCACAGCACAGCCCAGCACAGAAGGACAAACTGACAGAAGTCCACTCTTTCAATGGTCAGCCAACATGGTCCTGGCCTCCAGACGTAACATGTGAAACACAAGCCTGTACTGGAGAGAATAAGTGAATGATAAGGGCTCCATAGAGAGTGTTTCCCACTTATTTTTCATTCTGGTCTACCTTTTGTAACTCCAGATAAGCTACTAATTTAACCAGTTGAATTCAAAGGATTCAAAACCTTTCTGTCTGAAACGTTTCAGGACAGCCCATTTTGGCAGAAGATCTCAGCACAATATGGCCAGTGAAAACGCACTGTTACTAAATTCTCACATCCTGACACAAGCTGATAAAGCCACCGTGTTCCCTCCCCACCTGTGACCCAAGATTTCTTAGTTTCCAGAGAAATAAATCCTGCTAGGTCCTGTACTTATCTTTGTGCTGTAGAGCCAGTATGGACTCAACTACCTGATGGTGGGAAACTGCAACACCTAAACAGGTTTTGGGTATTTTCTGGTGTCACCTTTCCCACCTGCGGCATCAAATGCCAGAAAAACTGACAGGTCTCCAAACAAAATCATCGCAGCCTCGACTGCTCGGCTCCACCACAGTCAGAAAAGGGATATTAAACAGGGAGACAGGGTTGCAATCAGCCTTTCTGAGGAAATAATAACCTGGGAAATTCTGACTCATGCTGATTTGTGATCAGGGACTGTGACTGAGATACCAAAAAAAGGAATTGAATCAGATTTTCATGGCTGTGTCAGAATGAATTAATTCTCATCATATAACTGGAAAAGATTTAACATCACAGAAGCATTTTTAGAATGACAGCAGGATATGGAGGCTGTGGTAAAGAAGAAAACACGATTATTGGGCTGGAGAGACTGACAGTAAAAAGATAAAAAAGAACTAAATATACCATAAAATAATAGCTTGGTCAAATAGCTGCCAAAAGGAACATCCTGAGGAGGGGACAGCAGTTGTAAGCACCTGGGACTGCTGGCTGCCAATATGCCCTGGACAACGCTTATGCCAGAGTAACCAACAGTGACACACCTCCAGGAGTGATGGTGAAGATATCTTTAAGTCTACCCAGAACAGTTGGGGAAGCTCCTACCATGCGCTGCTGGTTTTTACCCTTCTGCTAAAGGCAAGAAGAGGTGGCTTCCTGGGTTTCTCCATTTCCTCCTGTGCTTGTCTCAGAGAGGGGCTAAGGTGGTTTTTTTTTTTCCCCCTCAATTTTGTGGTTGCCAGCGGAACACAAAGTAAATCAAATGTCAGCTGAGCTCACTCTGAATCTAGCTAAACCCATAGTCAGGCTATTTGAATTCTAAATGCTTGCCCGTAGAAATTATTCAGGTTAGCAAAACTAGACCTATTTAAACCCATTTTTTTCAATGAATTTGCATTAATTTTCTAGGTTGTCCATTGTGACTAAACCCTCTGTAGGAAAATCCTGCACTTAAGGGAAAATCGGTACAACTCAGGCTGTTGGTTTTGATTTTGATTTGCGGTTTGGTTTTTTCCTCAGCCAAGTAAGCTAGAGATGCTACTAAGTGGAAGATTAGACTAAAGTGCAACTCAATAGACAGGAGTTTATCTGGCAGCAAATTCCACAGACACAGACTGAGGAGCGTGAAATCCTCACTGCAAAGCATTGGTGAATCTAAGAGTATCTCCTCTCTCCTCGCACAGCCTGCTCACTTTCATCCAAAACACCCCCTTGATAGATCTGTCAGTGTTTGTTATTAGCAGAAGACTTCTATAATAAATTAACTGTATGAAAAGAGCATTTGCACAAAGAGGAATAAGTGTTATCAAGAGCAGAACAAAAAGCCACCAATCTAATTTGGGATGTAAGAAACACATCTGACTGATATTTCTCCATGTGTCATTTTTCAAAAAAAAAAAGAGTGTCAGTAGTATGTACTTGACCTGATAAAAGAGCACACTTATCTTCAAGCAACACACCAGGCATCCACAGTGACCCATGCAAAACAGTTCAAACACACCTAACACCCTGTGCTGTCCAGATAAAGGTTGGGGGAAGGAAACCAAAGCCTTTGTTTTATGAATTATCAACACAAAGTCCAAATAAGCCAGTGATTTACGAGTGTAAATTGAACCTTGCTTGAGTGAAGAAACCAGGCAAGGAAGGGATGGCATCTTGGTCACTGGGTTGCTCTTGCCTTCCTCATCAATATAACCTGATTTCTTTTTGCCAAACCTGTCCTTCTCCCATTGCTTTCAGACAGCAGTTCACCCTGTTTCCATGTCTTCATCTTCCTGCTCCCCTTATGCTTCTGGATGTCTTCTTAAACCTTCCTGCACAGAAACCAGCCATGTTTTCTTTCCTAGAAAAACCACCACTGCCAGGAGACAGCCTCTCTACCTCTCCCCTCCAACTTCAGCAGTGTGTTCCAGCCTCCCCGCTCATGCTCATCTCTCCTCCTCTTTCTCCTCCTAAAAGAGTCTCTGCTTCTCAGAAAAACCATTAAGCACAGAGCCTAATCCCTGCATAACCATTGATTACTGATTAACCACAGACCACTGGTTTTGACCTAGGAAGCCCTGCACAGAACCCAGTAACAAGCAGATGGCAAAGAAAAAGATCCAGCAAAGCACTTAAGCACATGGCTATCTTTAGGAATGTGAATTAACATACTTACTCAAGCATATACCTGATTTCTGGCATACCAGACACCCACCTCTTGTGCATATGTAGTTTAAGTTAATCATCCTGTTGAATTCAGGCCACGCAGCCTATGCAGTCATCTTTTCTGAGCAACTGAGAACGGGTAATCTGTCCAGTTGGAAACTACACACCTTCAAAAATAGTATTTTACTTCCCACTTAAATTTTTCCTCCATCAGCTTTCATCCTTTAGCCTACCAATATAGAGCACCCTCCGGCTCACCATTAGATTGTTACTTTGACTCTTTGGACCTTGTCTGGTTTTTATGAAGCATTGGTTTTTTAGGTCTCACATGCAAACCTGAAGCACTGGAAATTATCATACAAATAGTCATAATAGTGATTATGGCCTAAGACCAAATTATTTATGTATTTCTCTTGAGTGAGCCAATTAGGCTGAGTTGAAACTGCCAGTCCCTGCAGCTCCACAGTGAAATTCTCCATCAGTTCAGTTTTCTTTCCAACTGTTTCTAGCACTGACCTTCAGCATGAGGCCAATTTACTTCCACCTGGCCAAGCAGCGTTGCAGTCAAGATGTGCAGACTCTACCATGTTAGGAATGAAGCAATAGAAAAGCATTTTGACAAATGCAGGCAACATCAAGGCTCACCTCAGGCATACCCCAGTGTGCAGAGTCATTGAACCAGGTCAAGCTAGAACCAACCAGGCCTAGAAAAAGGAGCAGAAACCAACAGGACCGGTGTTTTTGTCAAAAAGATGCTTTCACACAAGCCATGCTGGGTTAACAGAGTGATCCAAAATCAAGCAGGGCACACCACTGCAGAATGAGGAAGAAATACAAAAGTCTATGGAAACACATTGGACAAATTGTCATCAGTCTCCCGGTTCAAGTAAACACACAGCTCTGAGGTGTTGGTGTCCGACAGACTTGGGTGTGCAGAAAAAGAAGGAACACTGCATTAAAGATTCTGGAGGCTTCAGATCTTGCAGTATTTATTGGCATGCTACCAGCACAGGAATAGGATTATTGGATTCTAAGGCTTTTTCCCCTGGAGTGGTCTTTATCCTCTTAAAAGAAGATAGAGCAATTAAACTTTTTTTTTTCCCCTGAGGAGAATTAATTGTCTGTGAAGGGTCACACCGGTGGCCAGATGCATCACGAGATTTTCATCTTCTTAAGCACACCAGCCATAGCCAGTGGCACAAGATTTGATTCAGTGGCCAGCAATCTGATTTACCAATATTTTATCCCTAGCTACAAACTAAACATTTACCAATCCCACACAAGTTTAATTTTAAAATCTGATAGGAGCAGATGGAATGGAAGTGTCTTTTAAAATATTTCTGTAAAGGCCTTTCATATCAAAATGATGCTATTGCATGAGAATCAAACCTTGTAAGTGTCCCAGCGTGCATGTCCCAAGCTGAGGCTGGACTAGGAACAAGACTGCAGCAAGCTGATGGCAGAAGAGTGGTGCAGGACCAAGGGCCCTTTCAGCCTCAGGCTCTGCCTCCAGCATGGGGTGAAGTAGATTTGCAGGGAAGAGCACACACACAGGGCTGTACAGGGATCCTTTCTCCATGCCTGCTCCCATTCTCCCCAGTCTCTGCTGTGGAGTACCAGTGATGCCTTTGCATTTGCCTGCCCTGGAAACACCACTGAAAAGTTTACTTTTCAAGAAATTCTTTCACTTCACTCAATACATCCTCTATGTAGACAAACCCAAAGTTGCACTGTATTGTTTCTACAGAGTCATATGAATCACATTTTGTACCCACCAGAAAAGTCACGCACAGCTGTTGAACAGAGAGGCTCTTTCTGCCTATGAAACCCCTACTACTTGGTATCTTTGGCATAAATGAACAAATGGGTCATTATAGCCATGTATTAGCATCATGATTTAGTGTGAAACTTGGTGTCTAAGGCCAGTTACTGGTAGCAGGTATCAGACACCCTCTTACGCATCACACATGGGCAGTAACTTTTTGATGCAAGAATACCCCATAATTTAGGAACAGTTACACTGATAGCACGGTTTGGTGGGAGTTTAATGTTGGGGCAGGCGTCACTGCATACTCGTCTGGGCATTGCTGCACCAGTCCGTCAGTGCTGGGAGAGCAGCTTTCAGTGAGTGCAGATCTGAGTCACGAAGGATCTTCTGCACAAGCAGATACCACCTGCATTTTTATCATCTTTCAGCCACATGCGAACAGTTACAGACCTTAAGAGGTTCCTTTCTGCTGGCCTGCACAAGGGTACATGGAAGGAGAATATCCTGGCTTGAATCAGCACAGGTTCGCTGAGTCAAAATGTTTTGTTTTCTTTGGAGCAAGCCCGGAGAGGTCTGGAGGAGCTTCTGCTGCTCAGGGTTTGCCCAAAGAGAAGCGACGAACAAGCAAAAAACCCTGGGCTAGATTCTGCTCACAGTGTAAAACCAGAGCAACTCTACAGGTGGCTGCAAGTTTAGGCTGCTAAAACTGAGAGCAGAGTTGGGTTATAGGTAAAAATTTCCAGACTAAGCCCAACAACGACAGTTCTGCTTATACAGCTTGGGGGAAAAAAAAAATTAAAAAAAAATTGAGACTTCAGAGTACAAAGCATTCTTGGTTTTAGCTCTGTTGCTGATACGGATGGAAAAGCCAATTTAATTTTATTAAAGGTGTCAAACTTTTTTAATAACCCAGTCACCTACAGGGATATCAAATCATATCCTCTGTATGGTAAATTGCATATTCAGCAGCTGCGATACCAATGAGACGTTGAAATGACAAAGTGCTATCTCATGCCAGCAGATACATACTGTACAGAGCCAGTGTTTAGTTTTATCATATAAGCAATGTTTAGCCGTCATCTGTCATACAGGCTTAAGGGAAAGGGTCTTTCACAGCTGAAACAGCTGGAATTGAAGATTAGCACAATAACTTGTTATACTTTTACCAGATCATCTCATCTATTCCATTCACATCTAAAACTTACCTCCGTCTCCAACTGCCTCCCACCAGGGTAAACGCACTTTTTGTCAAGCTACAGCTTTATGAATGAAGAGGAATTACCTTTCAGCATTACAGCCCAAGTTTAAACTATTTTGCTGAATATTTTGGAGAAATGTATTAAGAAAGCTGCAAAGATTAATTCCCTGTACCAACATATTCTCTCCACCTTTCTTTCTAAAAGGCACTTACTACTCAGAGAATTACAGTGGGAACCATGTTAGACAAACTAAAGAAAATACAACTGTATGAGGCATAAAGTATCAGCTAAGAGAATGTATCTTTTTTAAAAAGCAGCATACATATCCTAATGGTTTAAATCAAAATGGCAAAATCTTTGCTAACTTAAAGAACTGTTTGAAATGTTTCTCAAAAGAATACACTGCTCCATTAGTGTGTTGTTATTCTCTAAGGCCCTGTCTGTACTAGAAACTTTTGTAACTGTGTAATAAATTCAGTATGTATTCAATTATTCCAGTACTTTATACCTTTAGTAGAAGTAAAAGGAGGTCAAAGCCCTTTTAATTGGAATCACTGTTTCCAGACTACAGGTTCCACGCTTCTGCTAAAAAAATAACACCACTTAGCAAAGACAAGATAAACTTCTCAGTGTAAGCCAGCAATATTTACCTCCTCAAAGCAACAGCCAAATCAGTCATCACAACAGGTATTTAATGTGAAGACATCACTTTTTTTTTTTAACACAGGGGCCTATCGTTGCAGTGTCAGCATCTGAACTACAGTGCACACGTACCTGTAATGTAAACACCACTTACAACTGTCAGTTTTTGTATTTCCTTGTGCTTTTATGGGTAACATGGAAAATATTATTATATAGCCCTTCTTGCCTGTGTTTGGAACAATATTTCAGCTTACCAGAACTAAAGGAACTTTATAAAGCACAGAATTTATTTTTACATGGGTCATTCTGCCTTGTTAGAGTCTTCATTTTTCTCAGTCTGGGCAATAATAGCCAGACTAATCCCTCCTAAACTTATTCCTACCCAGGTTCACTTGCAGGCTCTCCTGACACCAATGCGGATATAATGCAATATATATTGGTATATCCCAATATCCCAGTAGCACATTATATGCCAGGTGTTGTCCCTTCTGTTCACCTGGAGCCATGCCACAGCTAGCTCCATGAGCAGTCCTGCTAAGGCAAAGGTGGTTCAGGTGAAAGCAACAGGTAGACCAACAAGCAACACTGATAAAATACATGTAACACAACACAGCCTATGTGCAACTTCCTAATTCAACACCCCATCGAGATCCGGTGAAGACTGGAATGCCTAATCCCCCAGAGACCTTATTTTATGTGGCACCTGGCTGTTCTGACTTACCTGGTATTTGCCATTCAATGGCACAGCCTGAGCCCCCCAGGCCTCCCCCACCAGCCAGCCCAGGCTCACGGCCGCTTCTCCCCTGCTTACAATCAAATGCAAAGAGATGAAGAAAAAGCCACTGCTTTCATGCGGCCAAGAGGAGCTCTGGCTTGCTTCAAATGCTGTGTCCAGCTTATGTTGTCAGCATAAGCACGACAGACCGACCTGGGGACAGACAGACCTTCAAGCACAAGGAGCTGCCTTTGGGCTGTGGGCTACCTTTCGGGTACTTATCACATCTGGAAAAATATATCACTCCAGAGGTGCTAAGGCAAAGCAGGGATTAATTAGAATGGCAAGAGATGAGTTAGTTATTAAACTGTTTTCACATTTTCAGCTGTGTTAGAGAGCTTCCCGCAGCTGCTATAGAGACAACAGCTACAGACAATAAAACTTTATGAGCAATTTAAATGCTCTCTCCCCTTAGGAGATGCAGAAAAACAATGGCAACTGACTGTTTGCAGGTTGTGTATATCTTGCCTTCATTAAGTAGGACTCCGTTTAAACACATATTATTTCTTTCCATCAGATTGTCACAGACTTCCAGAGAGAGGGTAAATAGTTTATAGCTTCCACTTTCAACAATACACTATAAAAATACACTGCAGTCATATTTGATTATCCAATTTGGTTTTGTGCGAAGCACTCTCAGCAGATCAGCGTGCTTATTTGCATGTGTCAGAATAGCAACAGAAATGGGTTCCTGTGGGCAATGGAAAGTAAGTTTTGCACTTGGAAAATAAAATAGTAATAACCACATGGTAAAACTGCAGATGCATGTGATAAATTAGATTTATCATCATTCTTATACCATTCACACCTGAAATTTGCCCATAAATCCACCTAATTTGAGGCTTATTTAATGTTTCTTCTAAAGGTGCCCTGGAGCTAGAGATTCAATTTATCTAAGAACTGACAGGAGTGAAGAAAGAAAAACATATTTCCA
>NW_010250345.1:22090-46325 GCF_000690775.1 Eurypyga helias
TCAAATACACACTAGCTTGAGTCCTGAGATAGGTACATTTCCAGCCATGATCAGTTCACATTTTGACTTTTGATACTTGGCAAACGTGAAGCAATAAGAAGCTAGGAAGGGGATCTGGATAAAGAAGATTTCCTAAATATCTAATATAATATACAGCACTGCCAGTTAATCCTACTAGGATCTGTATATGTATTTATGACTGAAGTATATATTTATACTATTTCTACTTCAGGTAAATCTAATACATGCACATTTAATACATATGCATTTAAAATTCTCCCAGACTGCAAGGTTTGACTACTTTTTCACATATTTTATAAGAGACAGTGAAGCTTTGCTTTCAACAGGTGCCTCTCAGCGTTGCCAATCTAAATAGAACTATCCAAGCCTGTGCTGGTTAAACACCAAGGCCACTCTGAAATACTGCATGAACAGAGATGGATGGGAGAAGAACGTGAACAGAGCAACAAACAGTAAAGGGGTTTAGTTGCTGACCACAATAGTAATGAATGGGGCTAAGGAAAATGAATGTTCCTCACATTACCCCACTGTGAAAATACAGGGTGGGTGGAGGGGTATGCTGAAATCTCTTTGCGGTCCCATTTTTCCACACTTTTGGAGCACATGTGTTATGCTTTGAAAGAAAAGACACTAGATGGTAGGACTAGATGAACTTCATGGGTCCTTTCCAGTCTTAACCATTCCACAATCCTGTGGTCCAATGTCACTGCCCTCCAAAATGGGGCCGTTTTCAAAAGGGCACCATGCAACAGGTAAACCTGGAATTCCCCACCAAAATGTACAGGAAAATGCTGAAAACACACGTTATGCTTTAACGTACATATCACTGAGGAAAGTTACCACCCTTGCTGTCCTGCAGAGAGCCCAGAGAAAGTATACATGAACATTTCTTAGTCTACACCAGGCTCACTAGCTAAGTGCTTGAAAGAAGCAGGGTAATGTGAGACAACACCATTTGGTTCCTATGAGCTGCCATCCTTCTTCCAGGGCTCTGAAGTCCCTGGGATTTAGACAGCTGGTCCTTCCCTTTCCTTACTTGATGCTTTATTATAGCAGCGAGGCAGCAGATTGCTTATATTCCATTTTTCTCGGACTCTTTTTGAAGTGTGAATGAGCATGTGTGTATGTTGAAATGGTAACATAAGGCTAAGCCACATTTCTAGTAAATATTACTTTAAATTATCCTGGAATGTAGAAGTGCACTTGTGCAAAACTAGCTGCCCAAAAAGGGAAGCAGAGCTGTAAACCATCCTGCCTGCAAGCTGATCGTGTCAGCAGGCAAGTCACTGTATAAGGGCATGTTTACACGTCATGTAAGCCTGCATCTGTGCTGAAACACAAGCCCCAAAACACAGAACATGCATGCACTCGAATGCAAGAACCTCCCCTATGCAGGCCTTTACATCATGGCAGAAAACCAGCAGTGACCTGGTGGTCAGAGAGACCAGATTCTGGGTGAATTCAAGGTTTTTCATCTCTGTAATGTAGACAGAGGCAAGGAGTAGCCTCTCATCTGTGACAGAGCGTGTGGACACTGTGACCCTCACTGCTGAAGCCACACTCAAGGTGGATTTAAGCCAGTCCCTCATTTTGACTATCTCCAGCAGTGACAGGCAAGACATGGTCCAACCGCAGTTCCTGACCTGTCCTCAGCTGCAGTGTAGTGGATCATGCAAAGCCCATTTTACCTGTTTCAGAACAAAATCAAGCAGGAAAAGAAGCTGCTTAAAGGGCTCTGCTTCTCAACATGCAGCAAGGGCAGTCAGACCCAGGAACATCTGCAACCTGTGCACTGACAGCAGTAGTAGCATGTGGGTACTTATCAGTAAGGCTGATGCTATGGATAAAGCCATAAGCAGAAAGAAAGAAATTAAAAATTAAGGTACAGCTGTTTCTCTTTCATCCACAGGCACAATTTAGTGATGACAGAGTGTTGTGCAATGCCTGTGATGCTGATACAGAGGGAGGCAGGACTGAGCTGAGCAACAAGGCTCATGGCATCTCTGAATTAGGTGACACTGCTGCATGACCTCTGGCAAATCATTCAGCTCTCCTAGACTTTGGGGCCCCTTTTGTTCAAACCTCTCTTTTTTAAAACTAAGGCAGGGACAGTATTACCGGACTTGGTCATTGCCTTGCTTTACTGGGTCCCTTAATTCGTCTGGAACGGCTACTGTAATGCAGATAAGTGGAACAAACGTGAAGTTTTGAAAGTTGTGACTTCTGGGGACATGAACACACACTGTGCATTCCCCTGTAGAACCAGGATCTTGCAGTGACACAGGACTGATTGCTGCATGTCTTTCCTTTGGGTCAGTCTGGTGTTGGAAGTGAAGTTAACATTAGCAGGAGTAGGGAGGGAATAATTCTGTGATAAACAGAAAGACAGCCACCAGAAATGGTAAAAGCAAATGGAGGCAGTGCAGAGGTACAGTGTGACCCTGCAACCCTACAGTCATTGGGAAAACAGTGGGGCTCAAGAACAAGGAACATGTTTGGGGGCTGGGGTGAGGGAATAAATCACAGAACTGGAATCTGAAACGCCAGGCTTTTCTGTTCAGCATACTGCTCCAGCATCCCCAGCCTCTATCAGATGCCCTGCATGCCATACCAGGCTGAATTCAACCATATGTTTGTAGCTAAGCTATGAAATTCATTTGTCAAGTCCTGGGAGCTTTTGGCAAGTTGTCCTGTACTATATGTGTGGTCTGCTACACTAAGACAGGCATACAGGGAGTTGCAGTGTGTATGCCTATAGGATCCAGAGGCAACACAGCCAGCGATCTCCCTGCTCTGACTTTTAGTGCTGGGCAATAATGAATGGAGATAGAGAGGACTCAAGTCGGCATTTCAGCACAGTTGCTAGGCTTAACGCCTGCTGAAGGCTGCTGTAACGAGCTATAAATATGTATCTGAGCTCCACGCCAACTGTGTAAACTCAGAAGCTGCCTGCTTCATTCAGAGACTTTATACCCACCAGAGAGTCCGGAGCCTGTTAGACTAGAGGCAAGTCAGTGGCTGGCAAGAGTCGTATTTTCCTTGTGAAAGGGGATGTGGAAGATGCTAGGACAATGCAGGGGCGGATGACAGATAGGAAATGATTTCTTGGGTGTTTTGAAAGGAAACACATCATCCAGAGCTATGGGCCTTCATTAATCAGGCGGGAGAGCCCTGAAGTGCCAAATCTCGCAGAAACAGCCCGGAGGACTTGGAGTCATTCATAAGCTCTTCCTAACTGAATCCTTTGCGTGACATTAGCCCAAGTTCTAGATCCCAATTCAAATACCACCTTCTTGGCCTACAAATGGTTGCCTAGTGGCTCTGACTCAAGCTGATTCACAACAAAAGATAAATCTTTCTGCTCCTCAAAGAAAGCAAAAAGCTGCTGAGAAATTCTTTAAATCCTCTGCCTTGTGCAATCTTAGGCCAGTAGTTTTTGCAGCAAGAAGGAGGTCAGTGCCATTTCTTCACCTCCTGAACCCACATCCATCTTCCCTGACATGTAGGTTCCTACTGGAAGTCCTGCCACTGTATTTTCTAATACAGCAAGCAATGCAGAAAAGGAGGCGGAACTATCAGAAAGAGGATTCATTAAAGTTTTTTATATATATCATGAAGATGAGAGTGTTTGTCATTTTAACAGAACTTAGCAGGCTGCAAGACAGGAAAAAGCAAGGATCTCTGTCAGCCTAGCAAGATCACCTCATCTTCAGACAGAACTGCTCATGAAGGTCAGCAGATATCATCTTACCTTTTCCATGGTGAAAACAAGACCCATGAAACTACTGTTACATGGAGAAGTGCTGTGATTTGCCCCCCAGTAACAATGCAAAGCCAAGTCCAAGGCTGCATGCTGATACCTCTGATCCCCCAGCAGTCTAGCTGCCCCTTAAGCTGGGTCCTGGGAGACTTTTTTCAGATCTTAAGATGTATAAACTCAAATAGCCCAAACCTTGACAGACTGCACATTTGGGGTTAGATTGTGCCCTCAGGAGTGCCTATCTACCTCCATTTCAGCTGAGGATGGCAGAACACAGAGGCACACAGGGCTCCTTGTCCTCCAATACCAACTGCATTGCCAACCTTCAGGCTCCAGAGGACAAATTAAACTCCTCTGTGAAAGCAATAACCTGGCAAAACCAGATGCAGCTTATCCCAGGTAATTTGGAAGAGATCCATGTTTCAAATCTTCCCACTAACCCAACCAGAAAATCACAATAGTGCCATCCAGGAAGGATTTATCCATAAAGTGTAAAACACATTTCCCCATTTTGACATGGGGAAAGCAGCAGATGAAAGCTCTACAAGGTATACAATGCACCCCAGTCTATGCTCGGATGGGGCTCAGCTGGTGCAACACCTCTGAGCAGAAGCCCGCTTATTTACAGATGGCTTCTAGTGCTGTAGCTGTTGTTTCCCACCTCCCACTCATGTCACATTAAGTTTGAAACACCCACTGATCCAGGCTGAGGTGGTGAGATGCTCTGGGGAGGAAAAATGGTCATTTCCCTGGGACTGTCCCAGCACAGCGAGGAGGACAGGCAGCATCAGGCTGGCCCTTCACCGGGGACGGCTCAGCATCATCCCTGCGCGTTGGGAGCCAGGTACTCACCTAAGAGCTGCACTCCACGGGTGAGTCCATAGACGTCGATCAAAGCCCAGAGGGGCTCTGCTGTCCTCACCCCGCTGAAGAAGAGCATCGCAGCGGAGTCGTTCACCCGGTAGAAAACACGTCCCTTCTTGTCCACCCAGAAGGCTATGATGTTTCCCTCGTTCGCAAACTCTTCTGGAAGAGCCTTGGCCCAAAAACCACTTTGGGAAACCAAGTCAGGGCACGCGTACTTCGGCAGAGTGTCAGGGTTAATCCTCGATGGATCCTTGGAAGTAAACCCGAGTCGAAGAGCCCCACTCCAGCAACACTGCTTTTTAGTGATCTGCAAAGATAACAGAAGCAATAACAGCGTTTGGCGTTTGAGCATCCATTTACACGCTACAGCCTCTATGCCATTGAGCACTAATGGCCACCATGCAGATCAGCCTACTAGATTTAGGAAACATTTTACCCACCAAACACAGCTGTAGCTTTTTTGGCTGCAAGAAGCAATGCTGCACACTTAGGATACAATGCACATATTTTTTAAAAAAATCAAATTAAATCTATGCGGAGAGGTGAAATGTAATTACAGCTGCATGATGACTCACTTCTATTTCTAGGGTAATTCCTTTTGGCCTAAGAAACATCCTCTCACAGAATGTGCCAAAAATGGCCATAAGAGCTTTTTATCTCAGCACCTGCAGCGGCAGAGCTCTTCCCCTGTGGTTCTGAGATGATGTGGTCTCTCAGGACCTGAGGGAAAATGCACTGGCTCCAAAATCAGTCACCACCATAGGGTTTTCTGGGCTTCCCAGCCAAGTAAAAGACAGTCTTACCCCCATTTAGCTTGTCAGATTGGATGAAATCACAGCCTTGCAGCAGAGAACTTGTGTGCAGGAAAGCACAGTTTAATGTATTTAACTATATTACACAATTAGGAAGCAATGATAGATGTTGGCTTATGGTTGAGGAAAACCTATTTATTTCAGATGAGTGGTGTTTTTCAAGGTATGTTGTGCACATCTACAACCCACCTGTCAGTATGCAGTTACTCAGTGTGTATGGGGTCAAGAACTTCTGCTATAGCTTTTGGGATGGTGCAATGTGTCATATCCACCCTTCTGCACATGAGAGACAGCAGGACAAAGGATCACAGATGCCTCCAGTGTTATTGACTTCTCACATGAACTGAACCCTGGACTGAAGGGGATCTGAGGGGAGCAGGCAAAGGGTCCTAAACATGTACAGCACGTCCAAAACACCACCCAGTTACAAGGTCTCTTTCTTCCCATGGAAGCAAGGAGTCTTCCAAGGTTATTACGGTCTCCAGATGTAGATGATGCCCTTGGAGTCCTTTTCCCCTCATTTTGTTGAGTATGAACCTGCTGGGAATTGCTCATCTCAGAAGGATTCAGCCTGTCAGCATTCAGACTATGAAATGAAAGACCTCCGGATGCTGGATTCATTCCTGATGTGGGGCCAGGACAGTTCCTGCGTGCCAGTTGACACATAATTGGCGTTTCTGTTCACGCACTGAACGTGCAGCAAACATGACAGCACTTGAGACAGCCCTCTTCCATCAAAGCCTTGGCCGCCTCAAGCAATTTCACTCTTGGCTGCAGGGCAAGAGGAGAAACATGGATAGGTACCACCTACCAGATGTCACACAAAACTTGCTACCTTACTGCAATTTCTTGTTCTGCCAAAACACTAATGAGTGGCTATGCCAGAGACTGAACTGTCCAGGACTGAAGGACTTTGTCCACAAAAGCATGGCAGCTGTCCCTTGTGTCCTAGCTTGGAAGCACAGGATTTTCCCCAAGGGATTCTCCAAGACGTTATCTCAGGTCGTCTGAATTCTCTCCTAATCACATTTGTAAATATTGCATTTTTCTTTCATGTGTTCCTCTCCAGGGTAAATCTGGAACATGTGCCCTTTGGGACACAACAATCTCACAATAAAGACATTGTTCAAAGCCTGGAGATTTCTGTTTTATAATTAAAGTATCAGAGACCATAGAGCTTCAGAAAAAAAACCAAACATTATCAACAGACAGTTCCTCAGTTAAGTGAGAAATGCTCTTTGTCCCTGCTCAACCCAGCCAGGTACCTGAACTGCTTACGTGAAATACTTGAGCGCTGACCTCAGTCCCAGGAACCATGGGAAGCTCGTGCTTGCCAGATGGACACTGGGGTGGCACTAAAAAGGACTGAAGTAGATTTGCTATCTTGTATGCCTGGCCAGGATGGGATGGCATCGTGCATGTCCCCAGTGGAAGGGGGACGGATGGGGCATGCACATGAAAAAACAGGGAATATATGCACACTCCAAGAAAAATCCTGGATTATTTATTGCATCAAATATACTGCGAGCCCTAAAAGCTTTTGGGTCTGAGATAAATATGGCCTCATTGTTATTTGTACAATTTACTCTTTCACAGTCTCTTGCCAATACTTCACAGCAATCACAGGCTGCATGAAGTAAATATTCATATGGTAATCGAGGCTGTACATGTTCCATGGATTAATCAGCACCTATAAACAGTTCTCAATACAGTCTGACCACAGGCAAACTAATATCCAAATTAAAATCTATTATAAAGCCTGCCAAGAATTAGACACAGCTGGACAAAGGGTACACAGTTTTGCTAAAAAAGGCAATGGTTAATGATGGACCAAATTATCAAATTCTCTCTTCAGCAGCCACTGCTAGCAGAAAAGCCTGGGAGGCCCACTGGGTACCAGAAGGAGAAGAAAAGATACAATCTGCAACCAAGCTGCTAAGCCATAGCTGCTTCCACAGATGCAGGCTCCTGCTGTTCACTGCCTTGTATCACCTTTGACAACCTCACTCCACTCCCTAGCAGTTTCCTGAATTACATGGAAGAAACCGTGCTGGGACATATCTCTTGGAGGCGAAGAAAGAGGAAATCTGGCTGTTTGATGGCATTCCCAAAGCTGCAAATCTGCAAAGAAATCTCAGAATGAAATCCAAGATACAATACCTAATAAACACAGTGAAATCTCCTGACTTCTTTCCCTGATTTTCCAAAGGGATTTTACACCTTATAGGACCTGACTGATTGGGTTCATGATTAGTCTTGAGCTGATAAGAAGGTTTAAGACACCATTTTCCACAGGCACACACAGTAGCAAGGCAACTGCAGGACAGACTTATCAGCAAAGCAAAGGTGTTTTCACATTTCCATCCATCCCTAGAGTACAAGTTCTGCTGAAGCCTGTTGATTACTCCCATGAGACCTTCCCATTGGACTCAGCAGGAGCTCTGCTTGTAAATCCCTTGTGCAGATTTGCATACATATTCTTCACATATGTTATGCAAGCTAAAATCCTAAAATATACAGTGATAAACAAGTGTGAATTTCCAGAGATAGCTACATTGTTTCAGAATGAGAAAGAAATACCCATAATCTTTGCCTAAACCACTAAACCCACTCAAATCTTTGATGGTGTTTTCAAAAATGAAATGCTGCTTTCATCTCCTCCCAAATCATTTTTCGCAGTTGTTTGTCCAAACTGCTAGCCAACTGGGAAAAAAATCCCATTAGGCACCATGAGTGAGTCCTGCTGGGGTTCTAGCCTGAATGGAAGCAGTAAGAGCTCCACAGGAATCATAGCAAAACTGTAGGAGGGATTTTCGAGATTTGGGCTTGAGCCTGAAATCACAGAAATCTCTGTATTTTCAAAAGGAGGCATCTTCCTCATGCCTTGCTCCATTGCTGGCTGTAAGGGAAGAGGCAGAGAAGGCTGATATGGTCCCAGCATGCTGGGTCCTCTAGCAGTGGGCAGTGGCAGGATCATTCAGACTCAGTTGATGTATGCAGATAAATCTGGGAAACTCCTTGTGCATAAATGAGGGATTTGCAGGCAGATCTTTCTCTTCTCCCATGAACAAGAGTTGCCAATGAAGATGACTGGCTTTCTCCCAATGAAAGGCACGAAATGAAAAATGCAGTCCCACAAAAGGGCATAGAGATTGGAGAATATCTATGAATGAAGTTTAAAGGGCCCCAGGCACCTTCAAGGTGCTGAGACCCTAAAAAGTGCTCAAGTTCCTAAAGGGACTGATTGATTTCTTCCTGGGGAAGCAGCTCCCAGTGTACATGGAGGCTTGCTGTCTTACAGGAGCTGAACTTCTCACGCCAGCTACAGCACAAGGGTACCAACTCCATCTTCCCGGTTACCGCAGACACAAAGGAAGTGAAATCAGCCTCTGCCAGCAAGAAAAATGCAATGCCCGCAAGATTCTCTCCTCTGACCTTAATGCTACCAGGCGACTGATTCAAAGCAGTCAGCAGTCTGCCAAAAAGATCCTTTTCTTAGGAGGCAACTCTGACCGCACTGGCTGATCCCTGTCATCCTTTTAGCCAAACCCTTTTATCTTCCCTGCACAGGAGCAAACACCTTCACTTCCAGGTCCTTTTCACCTCTTATCTGTCAGCTATGGAGAGCCTGATTCCCACCTCCATGAAACCAGCTCTCGTTGCTGCCTTGTTTCAGGAATAAAAGTGCTTGTACACGTTAACTAACTCCTCACTGTCCCTCAGCCCGCCCAGTAAAGCTCCTTGGCAGGGCACATGCAAAGCCTGGAGGACATGCTGGCTAGAGAGATGCTGAGGCTGCTGCCTTTCAGACTGACTGATAAATACAGCCCTTTCTTCTTGCTGTTTTCCAAGCAACCTCAACTTAATCTCTTCATCTGACATCATGGTAAGCTTTCTGGAGCATGGATTTCCCTTTTGTTCCCAGTTCCTACAGCAGTCTGTACCCATGGCTCCAAAAACTACACTGACAAAAGCAGAAGTACCAACAAAGATCACAGATCTTTAAGGCCAAGATCTGACAACTGTGCTTATCAAAGAAGGCTAAAGATCTGTTGCAAGCACCAAAGCCTGCTACCCCCCAATGTTCATTCACAGCAGCTCCCATAGCAATGAGGGAAAGTATAATTTACTCACCTTAAGCCTGACTTGTTCATAAATAACGATGGGCCTATTGCTGAAGGTAATGGCGTTGCAGAAACTAGCCTGGCGCTTCACTGCCTTCTGCGTTGCGTCCATGATGATCTGAGATCCCTTCGTGTGAGGATGGAAAAGCAGAGGGCTGATGGACAGAGTTCCACACTGTGGGATCGGGAGACAGTGCTTCTGCTTGTGGTGGCATCGGTGGGAGGAAGCTGAAAACGACCCACCTATGGAATCTGAAAGCAGAAAGGGAAAAAAAGGGTTTCAGATCTGCTGCAGGAAGTAAAAAACTTTCAGTGCAAAAACCCCAGGGTATTTCAAAGGGGAACTATAGATTAAAATAAAAGTTAGTCAAATCCCCACTCTGTACATCACTGAGGGTTTCAAGAGCATCTTGAACAATAAAAGGCTACAAGGATACTGAAGACTCCTGTCTGGACAGTCTGATAGTACAGAGCACAACATGGAGACCACAGTTCAGCACGGAAATCACAGGCCATCTTGAGGCCACACATCAGAAAAGAAGGTAAGAACTGGTTCCAAAACCGGAGCAAAACACATGTGAAGTGCTGTATTCAAAGCTGTCAAGCTTAGGGAAAAATCTTCCATTTCTAGAGGACTCCCATGCAACTTGACTATTTCTCTCCTTCTTTGCAACAGCACAACCCCATCGATCCTTGTGTCCATGTATCTTTGGATGCGGTCCTATCCACCTGTGTGCTAAGTGCCAGCTCAGCCCCATACATTGCTAATTTACACTCAAGCACCATTCAGCAATACCTGGATTCCTCCACCAAACCCCACCCATTCTCCTCTCCTCCACTGACAGGAACCTCAGCTGAGATCTCACTTGTCATGAAGGCACTGATCAGCATGCCATGTTTATGGTGAGGAAAGCAGAGAGGGAGAAAGGCTATGAAGCAGGGAGAATATTACGCCTTTCTCTAACCAAGGCCTTACACAAAGAGTGAATGCACAAACAACACAGTCATGACAGCAGCTTTGTTTATGAACGAATGGATGCGTGAGCTTCTTTTCAAGAGGGAGCCTGCAGCAGCTCAAGCACAAAACAATCATTATACTGAACACAAGTCATCTGCTTCCTTTTCCTTGTGTGCACACACACACTACATTATGCACATATGTTTGGGAGGAGATACTCACAGATCTGGAAACAGTATCAACAGAATAAAGGATTATTCCATGGTAGACTCAGGGATACAACAAAAGCAAATATGACCTTAACAATGTGCCAGTTTGTGCTCTAAAGATGCACGACTGAACCGTATGGTTAAAGACTACTCCTCAAGCACACGAGCTATAGAAACTAATTCTATACATTCTTCACACAAATTAATTGCTGATAGTTCGTCTTTATATAGCTACTATAAAATAATGCTTACACCTCTAAGGTAACTCTTGGCTTTGTAATAGGAAGCTTGAACACTGTTCCTCCTGGCCTTTGGGGTAGTTTTAGCTTGTAGCTACGTGATGTTGTAATGGCACATCATCAGGGTGAGCTTGCATAACTACCAACAGAATTTAATATCCTGATTTCTAATGAGAACATTTTAATTCAGCTTCAGCATCGGTCACTCCAGCCTTCTCTCATCTTGCTGGGTTTTTTTCTCCCACTTTCTGCAGCAGTGCTATCCCTTCAGAACAGAGCAGGGAGGCCAGACAAACAGGGCTGTTACCTTCAAACACTTTCATTAATGCTTGAAGGGAGAGATAAACCAACTGGGAATTATTTGAAGCTAAAAATTATGTGGAATATAAGTCATCTTCCTTCTCCTGTTCCTCACACATAGAGGGGGAGAAATAAGGTGCCCAGTACCCAGAACAAGTAGAGGTTCATCTGAGCAGGCAGGTTGGAGTAGGAAACCTCCAGCAGGAACAGACATGTTAAGCCCTCAGCTTTAGTGATACCTTGCTGATGAGTTCCTCAGGCTCAATGGTATTTTGCAAGGAAGTATTTCCTTTAATCACTGCAAACATGATGCTGTTCACCATCACAAATGGTTAGGAGCCAGAAACTGCAAAAGACTTAACCTTGCTCCACTCCACCTCCCCAGGTGGGTCATGCTGGTCTGTAGGGAGAAGACCGTTGACAGATGGTCAAAGCAAACCATCCCAGCCTCTCTTTTGGCAGAAATTTTTCAGGCTGCTGGATCTCCTCATTGCTCATCTCTTCGCTGCCTCTCTTTTTCTGCAATATTCCTTTTTTATAGGTAGACTCATTAAACAAACATTGTAAAAACTTCCATTCCTAAATTTTTCAGCTTTTCTATATATGAAGTCACAGTCATTTTTTTAAACAAGACACACATTGAAAGTTATAATCGTTTGAGCTAATTTAAAATCAAAGAATCCATAGAAAAACATAAAACTCTCTTTTTCTCGTCACTTCCAGTCTTGCTTTTTTTTTTTTAAACACATCTTTGATAGTTTCTAGGACTGCATATATATGTGAAAGAGAAGCAGCTACCAGTGATTATACATTCATGCCATCTTTGCACCCAGAACTGAATTTTGTAGCTCAAACTTTTTGCTAGCAGTCCCTCAAAAAAACTTGTGCACCACAAAGGCACACACACTTTAACCTGTCTGCATATCTCAATGCTCCAATTTTACCAGGTAACTTGGCTGTGATAATTGCTGCTGCACCTCTCCATAGGGCACTGCATCCTTTCAAAATGAGGTAACGGAGTCACCAAAACTGCCCACAGCTTTCAAAACAGGCTCGGATAACAACACCACACATGTCCAGAGCATCTACTGGAGCAGCGTTATGGAGCTGTAGGGTCCTGCCTGACCCCGTGGGAAGGATGTTAGGGGAATGCTTATTTGCTGTGACAGTAGTGTGCCCACTACGTGTAAATGGGTCAAACCTGTGCCAGGCCAACTCCTGCAGGATGCGTCCCCCGAGCAGACAGATGAAACACAGGGCAGCTGTGATGTATGGGAATGGAAGAAGCCACCACAGTATCAGCTTTCACGGATGGATAATGCAAATGTGGAGGAGAGCTCCTTCTTTCTCCCAAATGCTCTTACACAGCACTGACTCTTGCATGATCAGCAAGTTCGGGTAAGGACCAGAAAAGGTCTTAATTTTTAAAAAGTGCAACTATTTAATAATGAGGTTTTTACAAATAGCTGGAGAAGTTACAAAGCAATGGGTCAAATACAAAGGCCTTTGCTCAGCTTCTTGTGGGCAGCATGTCCACTCCAAAAGGAGAAGACACCATGCAACTTCAGATGGCAACACAAACACCTAAGACTGGACTTAGACAAGGAAAGGGACACTTCAGCAACACAAGCTGTGAGATACATTGCTGTCCTTGCTTAACCGGCTAAAAATAAAACTAATCATCTGCTTAAATTTTTTGTTGTCAGTGGGCTGTACCTGGACTCCAGCCTTCTCCCATCCCCTTGTTCAAACTACTACACATTTTGACATCCTCAGCCTTTGCTACCAGCGATACTGGTACAATGCAGCTGGAGTCCATGCAGTAGGTTTCAAATTTTTTTTTTTTTTTCCCGTTGCATAAAAGAATTGGGTGAAACTCACAAACTCAGTGTCAGCTGGCAAAATAGGCAAAGTCCTCCTGGTTTCACAGCAAGCATGGGAGACTCCATGAACTGAGTCTGTCCCAGACTCCCTGGCCACAGCCTGACTTTGAACACCGAACAAAGGCAAAGTGAAGTCATTGCTTGATACAGAAATTGCAAACAAATAAGTATTTGAAAGAAGGCTGAAATGTGAGAGCGTGTTCAAGGGCACCACAAGTTTCCCATTCCACAACATAACACAACTTCCTCTGACAAGGAGTCGTAGCAACATGCCAGGACTACACAAACTGCTGTCTTGTGACGAAAGTCACAAGAGCAAAATCATGTCTGTCTGAAAACAGCCTCTGTGCCAAAGGGCTACAAAATCTAGAGGCAACATGGGCCCCCATACAGCATTCCAGGTTTCACACTGAGGGTCAGAAAGAACAGCATCTGCTCACTCTTATGGTTTTAAAGTTTGGATCGACTTCCGTTTTCCGTTCACACCCAATAATAGATGCTGTTTGAACCTTTTCATTCAGTAGTGGATTTGAACCCTGAACACAACCTTTCCCTAGTACCATGAGCCCCACCAAGAGAGCAGCAGAAGTGGTAAGGTGCCACTTGCTCCCCTGAACCACAAGCCCAAGGGCTGGATCTTCTGAAAGCTTTAGTAAGCCAAGGTGAAGGAGACATTTCATGAATCACACACAGTGTGAGGCAGACTGAAACACTCTGCCTCCAGTGTCCCACTCCCAAACGCATCCTTTTCTGAGCCCTGTTTGAGAAAGCAGAATATTACCCCAAAGGTGGCACACTTCTCCCTCTATGTGCATTAGATGTCCATGGTCTCCTGGAGCTCAAGGCCTGAGCAACATCCACACACTACGTAAAAGGCAGCACTGGATGTTCTCAGCTTAGCAAAATGCATCCCAAAGCCTGTTAGGGGCTTGCACCAGAAGCGTTCATGCTCTGCAAACATTAGGCATAATCCTAAGGCTTGGAATTTCTTAAAACGCGGCAAGAAATTACTGGATTTTTTTTTTTCTAAATACATCTTTTCCGGTTGAAAAAAAATCTCTACAGACACCTATCAGAATGCTGTCAAAACTCATTTCAGACTGAAAACTGACTGCAAGGTATTTAAGATAAACTTCTTAAAGCACGAGAAATAAGTGGCATTTATAATTGAAGAAAAAGACTTCAAAAGAAGACAGAAGAAAAGACAGAAGACAAGACTTCAAAACAGAGCCCAGGGACTGACACGCAGCAGCAAGTGGGAACGACAAATCCCTGTCTGGCTGGGGAGGAGAAGAGAGGTCTGGGGTTGGTGACAGAGGTACCTGTCCTACAGGCTAGTGATGGTGAAAAGAGTGGACAGCACCCTATGAAAGGAAAAAAAGGGTTTTAAAATTATTACATTATCAAAATAGGCTGACAGACTGCTTCGTCTGGTAGGTGGCCTCACTGTATAAGCTTTGAGAAGGAAGGATTTTGAGAAGGGAGAAAAGGAAACCATGTGCAGGTGTGGGGAACACAAAGGAAGCCCTGCCCCAGGGACGCATGCGTGGTGCAGCAGCAAAGCCTGAGCCATGAAAGCGTACCTGCACAGCCTTTCCAAAGCTGCGTGGTTACTGGCAGCACAGGGAGAAAAAAAATCAGCTATGAGATGGCTGCTTATAAGCCTTACCACTTTTTGAGGTGATCCCACACTTTTGAGAATTATCAGTGAAATACAGTGTAACAAGTTACGCTGATCCTTTACACTTGTTAATAAAGTTCAAAAGGAAAGAAGCATAATAAATTCATTGTGCTAGGCTTCACAAATGGATTCTTAAAAGCACACTTCAAGATAGTTTACTAAAAATAAATATTAGCCTAACACCAGTAGAAACTGAAAAGGGGTTGCAAACCTTGTTTTCTCACATGCAGCCTGACCGAGGGCATATGCACAGAAAAGAGAGAACCATAAATTAATGCAAATTAAAACCAAGGGTTTCTTCACTGCCTTTTAAACATGTTTGCTGTTCTTGAAGGAATAAGTAATCATCTATCTCCAGCCTATATCCAGCTCTCCCTGTGCCAGTTAGGATGATAATGACCCTATATCAGATTGCTATCACCACAGTCGGCTACTCATCTTGGCATTACAAGGTAACCCGGAACCAAAAGCAAAGCTTTGCTCTCCCACAAAGACCGATTATAGCTTTGCAGGTGTTGGGGCATCCAGTAATAGCAATACAAAGAGTTAATTCTGGATCACTGAATCTGGAACACCTGAAATTATGGAGCATCTTGGGTTAAACTTTAGGGACATATCTACAAGGTGGATCTCAGCCAGCAGGTCAGATCTAGAACTCCCATCCAAGACTCCAAAACAAGGCAAAGCCAAAACATTAACTTATTTTCATCTGTGCTATTTTAGCAGTGAGGAGATGTATCGAGAGAACAGGTTTGCAGATAGTGTAACATTTTCCATTTATTTGCACACTAGGAGACAAGAGGCAGGTGCAGGCAGACCACATGCACATGAAAGGAGATAATGACAGAGTTGGGCTTAGAGTCGGGCGCTTTTTTTTTTCCCAGGCCAAAAAAAAGTGCTGTGTTAGAAGTACCAGATCTGAAAAACAACAAGGGTGGTTTTACAGATATGTATGAGAACTCCTGTCTCCTCAGTATAAAAAGTGGGCAAGAGAAGCTGGAGTTGATTGCAGGATGACCCAAAATGGATCCATTTTTCCAACCCAACTGTTGGGCAGTAGGGAGTGGTTAGTTTGTGAGGAGCCTTCAAAGTGAAGAAGCTGATTTTTAGTTTCATAGAGGAAAAATACAATTAGCGAAAGAGATGCAAAAAGTGACAGTAAGGACAGAGGGCAAGAAAACAGGTACAACAGTAGAAATTTGGAATAAATACAAGTGTGGCAAGACTTTGTCAATAGCAGAGAAGACTGAGGTTTGCAGAAAGGAAAGGGGCAAGGCTGTGTCCAAAAGATGGGACATATGCAGGCAGGATCTGCAAGACTCAGGACACTGATGTGATTGAGCAGATTTAGGAAGATGAGCTGAAACAGCCTGCCATTTCCTCTGCCTCTCTGCTCAGCTGGGATGTACAGTTGTTCTCCATCACGTTCAGTGTGGAAGCTGAGGAGCAGAGATGTGTCCTGTTCAACAGTCACTTACCGTGCAGAGATGATAACCTCTGGAGAAGTACCAGGTGATTACCTGCGTGTGGGGCTTTTTTAGCAACACCAGCTGAACCCACTGACTTGCAAGACCCTGGTTACAACTCGGATGGGAGGCTTTACAAAGCCTTGTGTGAAGACGGTGCTGAGGCTGAGTATTTTTAAGGGTCAGGAGGGTGGCAATTCTTATAAAGCTTGAAAAAAAGAAGGTAAAAGAGCTGAGGAGTGACAGGAGAATAAGAGCTCTGCTTCAGTTATATTAAACCCGAGTTGTTTGTAGCATTTTATTGAAAAAGCAAAAAAAAACCTGGAGCAAAACTTTAGGTTGGCCAAAGGAGATTTAAGTACTACAGCAGAGAGGTGAACCTGTTCATTGACAGTAGAAAGGATGTGGATGAACTGACGTTTGTCGTTGAAATTGCCCAAAGAGAGACAAGAAGATGCTCCTGGGCAGAGCCTAGAGGAGATTGTGCCAGGTGTGTGAAGAAGGTGAGGAACACCCTCAAAATGCAGGAGAACACAGCAGGGCAGAATTGAGCTGGGGAGGAAAACCCTCACACACACCATTTCCAGGAGGAACAATCCAGCTGAGGGCACTGCAAGCACCACAATCATGAGGGTTTTCGTGAAGAAAAGATGGTATCAGAAGAGGTATGTGAATATATAGGTATTACTATATGCACATAAGGCTGTGGAGAAGAAATCCCTTCCCCTTATAAATCAATTTTTAAACTTCACATCTTCAGTAATGATGCCACGTAATTGTTAACCATCGCCTGGTCCCTAATTAGGCACTGTCTACTGAGCATCTCTCACCGTCATTTGCAGCAATTCAGTAACCAACGTGACATGTCACGGAGGATGGCCACAAGACCCCCAGCACTACTCTGCTTCCCGCAGGGGCTGCCCACCCTCTGCAGGCTCCCTCCTCACCCTCTCCCTGTGCAAATCCCTCCCAACCCCTGCAGACCGTAAGTCCGCTAAGCACATAAGAACAGCAAGAGCATAAGTAAGCAGCCATATGCTTCTGTCTGCTGGGCAAGGAGAGAGGGGGTGAGCAGCACCCCACTAAGATGCTGGGCAGCAGCAGGATGAATTGGCTAAGGAGCTACATTCCCCAGGGTCCAGCAAGGTCTGTGGAAAGGACACAGAGATCCCTCCATCAGCAGCAGCCACTTCTCCCCACACTATCTTCTAGCAGCTCTGCTGACCCACAAGCAGACTTACATGTGCCATGTAATTATTTTTGAGAGCAGCAAGGCACCTCTGACATTATTCACTTTGCACCTTGGTGATTTTGCATCTTTATTATTATTACTAAGACACTGTAATTTAGATGTTGTATGTAGGAAATGAGAAGATCAAAGTAAAAAATGGTGCTCTGGAAGCATGCAAGATCTCTTTCTTGATTTAGAGCATTTTTGCTCTGCTGTGATCAGGTCGGGTCTGTCAGCAGTCTAACGAGAAATGTAAAACTGTATTTATATCTTCTAACAAAAAAAAAGCAAGATTAAGTCCCGTTAAGTTTAAGATTTAGGGTTGTTTTAAAAATTCTGTTTATCCTTCTTTTGCAAATGTGCAGGCTGGGAATTTTCTCCTTTGCTAGTATCTGGTGCTTCAGGAGGAGGATGCACAGCTTGCCCAGGGTGATGGCTGATCTGCCTGTGCTGCAGATGGTGGGACAGAAGAAAGAAAAAAACCCAAACTTTCCACGCTGCCTCCTCTTGGCAATCCTCATCTTCTCAAGGATAAGCAGATATGCTCTGTTGACCATAAGGTTATGTATACTTTATCAAATAAGTTATGTTTGCTTCTCTGACTCACTGCATTAATGAATCAGTTCCCTTCCATAGCTCTTTTCCAGAAACTGTCCACTCGTGAACTCTCCCACCTACCGTAATTCCAGTTACTCATTTTCTTAGTATGGACCATAATCAGGCACAGAACATTTTACACCTGTATTAACAGAGTTCCTCCTAATTTATAATCATGTAAACTAAGCCTAACTAGTTATCATAGACATTGAACTAAAAGCAGTGCTGCTGAGATGAGGACCAAGAGCATCTCCATGCCTCTCTCTAACCTCATACGAGTGCACAGAAGGGGCAAGTTCAGCTTCTGCTCTCACCTGTGTCCTCCTGCAGGTCTGCCAGAAAGCCAAACTCTGGCTCTGCATGTGCTTTCCCCAGATAACACATCCCCTCACCCTTGCCAGAGGGTGAAACCTCCCATCAGGTTTGAACCAAAGCCTCATCCTCACAAGCCAAGTGTTTCCACTGCAGTGCTACCTGCACACTGCTTTTTCCCTTTCCCTCCTGCCATACTGGCACAGCTGGGACAACCAGCTAAACTGCTGCCCAGAGGTAGCCGTGTTGCGCTCCACAGCCAGCCGAGCAGCCGCTCTCAGAGGGTTCACGACAGTTCACATTGCAAAAAAGGTAGCTACAGAAAAGCAGAGCCTGGCTGCAAATGTTTTATGGCCACGTAGTATTTCCATGCACTACAAATCAATGTAAAAGATGTTTTCTTCAAGGGGCCTCATATAGACTGTGTTTTTAAAATGCATTCCCTCTGCTAAATATAAATCAGTAAGAGTTTTTGTTCTTCCAAAAGATTAACTAGCCTCAGTATTTTGGGATCTAATTCTGGAATACTTGTAGAGGTGCCAGCATTCTCTTCCAATTTAAATACAGTTTAATGGAAAGTCTATCCTGGGCACATTTTCCATGTGCGGTGTAACAGCTTGGAAGTCTGAATATTGAGAGTTCACCAGAAACAAAAGTAACCTGTCGAGGTTAAACTTTAGATATTTGTCAGGATGAGAAGGAATGTGGAAGCAGTGGAGAGCAGGGCAAAAGCAAACGTAAGAGTGGCAGAGACAAGCAAATGGACTAGTAGGACCAAAATTCAAGAGATGGTAGAAAATGGTGTAGCCTACTGTCAAAGCCATGCAAAGAAAATACAAGTTAGAGAAGCTGTGGTTCTGAACTCAAGCCCTTGAACTAGCTTTGGGTTATACCTGCATGAAATACAAGATGTGCCTTCTAGACTCAAGATGCTGAATTTGGCCTGCAGCAGGCTACTAACACTGGATGTTTACAATATAATGAGCTAAATTAATATACTGTTCTTTATAGCCCTTTATCACCAGTGGAAACAGATAGGGTCTTAAGAGCATAACGAAGAACATCTCCAAATCGTGCTTCTCGTCTGGATCATCAGCTGAAGGATGCTCTCCTACCACTCTACCATTCATCCCAGTGCATGAGACTATACATTAGGGATGCAGAACAGAGTGTCCAAAAATCTCCTGTTGCTTCTGACTTCCCATATCCTAAGCGTCTTGTTCAGCACAGCTCCCTAATCAGAGACTACCTCTCATTGCAAAAGACAAAAGTCCCAGGCTGGAGACACCATCCCACCTTGCTCTAATACTTTTGTATCTGACAAGTGTCACTGGAATAAGGAAAGAGAACAGTAAGACCTTGGAATAGCACAGGCTCCCCAGCGTAGAACACAAACATCTCTGCGGAGTCAGCATTTGCAAGAAGGTGGTATGGGTGCTGGGCTCATAGTTGTAACTCCAGGGCAGAGAACAAAGACTGCTGGAGGGCTGCCTCTAAAAAGAGCCTGGAAGACACTCTAGAACACAGACAGTACCATTTATCTCACAGCAAACTCTAGAGCTGCACTAACTGAAATAACCCTGAGATGACAGTAATTTAACCCCCAAATACCATCAGTTCCTCAAAGCCACAAAAGGTTTAGAGATCAACGTGTTAGGTGAGCTTAGGTCACAGCAAACAGGACCTTCCTCAAAGACACCCACACACACTGGGGATTCAGCATCCACACATGCTTTGTGCCCTGGCAAATACCTGGGAAGCACAGCACGGGTACACGCAGCACAGCCCTGATGTGCTCCTGCCTCACAGCAGCACGTGCTAGTAAAGCGTAATTTTCCTTTCAGTTCAGAAACATTGTTGATGACTTTGGACTGCAGTTGTGAAATCTCCAGTGGCTCTGTTGCCTCTTCTGCATTGTGCTGCTTGAGTTTATTGCAAATGTTACATCTGTATACCCTCACTTTAATTTACCATCTTGATGGGTCAGGATATTTATCCCAGAGCCTGTTCTTCTACACCTCCTCTTATCCAGCTGGACAGTGCAGATTACATTTATTATTCAGTACCACATACCATGAAGTTTTATGCCATAATACCATTTCCCAAGAATCTCAAGAAGCAGTTTTTCTTCTATCATACATGCCATTTACACTTTAGGCATGCCTTTTTTCCTAACATACACCATCCATTTAGAGTCACTTTGAGGTACTGTAAAGTTGGATCATTTTGTGTGTAGTCTTGTTTAAAAATGCAGTGCTCACACTCCTAGCCCTGAAGTCCCCTGCAGGGTCTCTTGTGAGCATGCCTGCCAGAAGCAGCTCCTTAGCCATCCACATTTAAAACTTAATGAGCACTTCTGAGATGTAGTGATTATTTTTCTGGAGCCTAAAGGCTCCCATTCCCTCCTTTCAGCGGTTTAAGTGTGACTCCTCCACTAGTGTCTGCCCACGAATGTCCAACAGCTTTTCTCCAAACCCAAGAGACAGTGCTCCCCTTCCTGCAGAGCAACCAGGGGACATCCTCAGGTGACAGCACAGCCCCAGGGCAATATCCAGCTACAGACGCTCTTGGGATGGAGATCTGCTACCCCTCAATGAAGACGCCAAGAATTTCCAGACCACCACAGTGCTCGTTCTACAGCTGCATTGCTCTTGTCAGCCGGGGCCGAGGGTCAGCCCGCGTTACCCCAGGAGCTGGCAAAGCGAGAGTCCTGTCTCTCAATGGGCAGTGTTGCTTAGCTGTGTGAGCAGGCCTCAATCATTTGCTAAAACCTTCTGGTGTTGATGTCCTCACGCTCAGGTCACTGCTTTTTCCTTTCTGCAGGTTGGTGGCTGTAGATGTACAGCCACACACTACATCTACTCTGTCTTTCTTTTTTTGTCTGTTTTCATTTCTTTCTGATCAACTGAAAAATCCCTTTTTCAGCAGAAGCAAATTGCACTGCTTGCTTTGGTTTTAGTCGTTACAGTCTCCAAACTACTTCCATCCACACCAGTTATCCAAATATCAAAGATTTTCATTCAACAAAGTCCAAAGGCAATCCTAAAGGGAAAGCATTAAACATACATTTGCTGAGGGTCTCCTGGCTGCAGGGTTTATGCTGTTATGAAATGGAATACAAAATTTCTTTGCTCACAAAGGAAAAACGCACCTGATATTCTAGTTCTACACACTGACTAGACCCAAACGATATTGATTCCAGTGGCTTTTTTCCTGACTATGTTTGGCAGCTAATAAATCTCTGAAGTATGGGGTTATTAGAGCTAGCAATTTGTCAGACAGGTGAAGATTTACTATTGCTTTTACTAAATGGTGACATTTAACATCCCCTTAAATGTTTCAGGATTAAAGGAGCCATGTACTTCCTTGAATTCCTCCAACATTTCCCTATTCAAATCATCCTTTCCTCTCATCACCCCCTCTGCCCACTTCTCCTTGAAGAAAGTTCACAGAACACGACCTTCCCTTCTGTTTGCTTTGCCATCCTTTCCTCTCCAAAATACCTTCCTCCTCCCTCCACCACTTTCCTTGTCACAAGTATTAAAGTTTCTCAGCCACTTCCCTCTTTCAAGTCTCCCATGTCCTTCACTGGCTTCTATCCATCACATCTCTCTGTCACTTAGTTTTACTCCTCCTTTTTCTTCTTTCTAATCTCTTGAACCCTCCTGGTTTGTTATCCTCAGGACAGACAAGCTTCCTATTTTCCAATTTAAAAACAAACCCCAAAACCTAAACCCACCATCCCTCTCCTGAACCACTAACAGGTCCTAGTGATCAACTGAAGCTTCCCAGCCTTACAAAGTTATAATCAGATGGATTTATTTTGGTAACACCCATTAGTTAATCAGTGCTGTATCCTGCAAAGTAACTTGTACTGGTTACTAAGTGAGGTTACAGAGTTTGTCATCAGAACAGCATGTTTTTCAGGTGCATTGTTGGGATTAAAACATCGGAGCTCCATGCCTGACTCCCACCGAGCTGGAAAAACTTCCAGCCTACCTGGCAGAGCTGGCATGAGGGCACAGAAGTAAAGCAGCCAACCCAGTGTGGAACACCAGCCCTGCTCTCCAGCAACTTCTCGCTGCACAAACAGAAATTAAACCCAAGAACTTTTGCCCAGACCACAGCGGTCTCCAGTAGCACTAGAAGTGTTAACCACTACACGCTTAAATTATGATTTTTCTCCAGGCAAATAATTTAAGTACTGCTGAGGCAAAACCAGGAGAAAGGGCAACATTTCTCCCTTTACGCAAGAATTTGGCCATCCACGCACTCATTCCTTCATTAATCTGCACTTTCTGTACCACAGCCACAAGTGGAATCTAAATCACCAAACGTCCCGCTCTTGTCTGACTCTGCAGCACATCGTTTGCACCAGTTTAAACACCCTCTACCACCAATTAACCTCATTTCTTTTTCAGATCAGCATCTGAACCTGGACCATTGAATTAAAACATGAAACTTCAATGGCCAGTCAGGGCATAAAGTTACAGTTTATTTTAACAAAGATAAACAGCATCCCTGGTGCTTATTCCAAAGAAAAAGCATGAATACTATTCCACCACCCTTCCTAGCAATCCCATGCCAAACCCATGAAGTTATTACTTAATGTTTTGCTATAAATAGCTGCTGGAGTGGCCTATACAGGAACTTATTTTCCTCGGCATCTGCTGCAACAGGTCAGCCAGTAAATAACCAAGGGTGTTGAATCTTCACTGCCTGAGGACAAGAACTCATAGAGATGTTTTATTTCTTTGAAACTGATCCTACCTGCTAGCCACCTGCTCATGCTGAATCTCACAAAGATAGAAAGAAGAGACAGGTCCTGACCCAAACTGTTTATAGTCTGCATATAAGAAAAGGAATAGCAAATAAATGGGAGTAAGAGGAAGATAACTTTGAACATAATAGTACGAATTTCAATTTATTTGAATGAATCTGTCAGGATATGTGCTATTCAATATGTACAGCTGATGTGATTCTTAGCACCAAAGGACAGGTGACGTCTCTTCTGTCACCATAACAGCACATAAAAGAGCTCCAGTCATCTCAGATTTGCTTAGGCAAAAATGCGCTTCAAACTAGAAGGTCAAAGCTCTTTCATTGTAGGCCCTCACAGTACTCTCATAAGCTTCCATGGTTATTTTCTTATGACTCGGTAACAGAACCAACCTCTCAGTTTTGTAGAATAGGCTACTCCAGTATTTCTTGTGAAGGGGCGCCAAGGAAGCTTCGCCACCCCTAGCTGGGAAATTCTGTTAACATCGATGTGTGCAAGCTGTGCAGAAGAAAACTTCCCAGTGATTCAGTCTTCAGCAATTTTATACTGCTGCAGGCTTACTCGCTTAACCTTTCGCAGCTAGGATAACTGATTATGATTTGCTGAAGTCGGGTAACACATAGCAGGTGTCTCGGGAGGAACATCATGAACATTAAAAGATGACTGCACTTCTAATATCTGAAGGAAGAGAGATGTGATAGAAAAGCAAGCCAGCTTGGAATAGGAACACCACAATGTTTTAAAATTCATGCAAAAGGGCGTTTTTGCATACTGGGGTATTGATAAGAAAGAGGAAGAAATATGGTGTCACAAGATTCAGAGCATTGTTCCTGACATAGCCACAGTCATGGTGTGACTGCCTCAGAGGTCATGTGCAAAAACAAGCCTAAGGGGCTCAGGGGGCTTCATTCTCTTGGTGGAAGGACACCTACACTATTTCAGAAGAGCAAGGAGCAATTAAGTGCGGAGGCCAATTGTCGTGGTTTAACTCCGGC
>NW_010250346.1:0-1052 GCF_000690775.1 Eurypyga helias
CCCGGGAGGAGCTGGCTCCTGCTCTCCGCTCCGGCGCCGAAACCGCTCAAGAAATGCCACCGAGAGCTCCCTGTGCGCACCCATCCTACCGCGGAGGTAGAGGGGTTGGAGCAGCGTGTCCCGGCTCACCCCTTCTCCTGGAAGTAGAAATCAGCCAAAACTGAATTATTCCTCGGAACATGTGCGGCACGGAAACCCCAGTGCAGGGCTCCAGGCTACTCCTCTGTAACGCACTTACGGAGACCTATGAAGTGTGGAAACACACAAATCAACACTTACTTTTTTATTCAGTCAGGTTCAGTTCCTCTATAAGGAGATTTGTGAGGTTTAAAGAGAAATCTTGTCTTGGTTTGAAATAATATGGATCTTAAAACGTTAAATAGCGTGGCCTTGGGGGAAAAAATGGTCTTTGGAGTTCCAGGCAGTGTTAAAAACAAATTGAAAGACAAAATAAGAGTCTGAAACAACGTTGTAATATTTATTTAAACATCGAGGGAAACATCCTTCACAGGGGTCTCAGCACGTCCTCTGATTCCTATAGCGCCTCGGGTTGTGTCGCATGCACGCGTGTTCTGCCCCTCCAACAAACGCCGGTATAAAGGCATTTCAAAGAATTTTCAGGACATCTATCAGTCCGCTTTCCAGCCCAGCCTGGCACGTCTTAAACCTCAGCTGGATCGGTCAAAATACTTGGAGGGGTTTGAGGTCACATACGGCCGCCTGAAGCTTTTCCTGTATTGCAAAAGTTACCGGCGAACTGTGCCCGCGGGGGTGTGATACCGCTCGAACCACCGCCCGCTCTCACCCCGTCCTCTCGGGCTGTAGAATTTTGACTCGAATACACCAGCAGCAAACCAAACAAAGACAAAATGCTGACTACACCACAGCTCGTCGCAAGTGGGATTTATTTCCCCTTCGCCTTTAACATATGATGTTACCAAAATAAAAGAACTCCGTACAACACGAATGACACCTTAAACTACTAAATCACAGCAGTGCTCAGATCCAGTGAAACAAAAATCCCACCACGGCCCCGTGCTGTTTCCAGAGCA
>NW_010250347.1:0-2581 GCF_000690775.1 Eurypyga helias
CCATCATCAACAGAGAGTAGGAGAGAGAGATTTTCATTGTGGTTGAAATGTGGCTCATTTTTGTAGACTTGGTTTGCATTTATTTTGGACTTTTCCCATGGAAAGCCATATTTGAAAGTAACAAAACCAGTGGTTGGTTCAATGTCATCAGGACTGTCAAGGCATGCATTTCATCTTTTTTCTGACATGGATGTTTTGGAGTTAAGGTGGTAGGGATCTGCTTCCTTGCGTTTAATTAAATAATACAAAGAAGAAAAAACCTCTTGTTTAAATGCCTCCCTGCACATCAGTATAGTAGATGTCAAGAGTACAGTGTGTAGGAGAGTATTTTTTGTATATATTTTGTATTAAATAATACAAAGATGAAAAAACCTCTTGTTTAAATGCCTCCCTGCACATCAGTATAGTAGATGTCAAGAGTACAGTGTCCCTATCCCTTCAGCCTGTTTTCTCTTCCTGGAATTCTTTCCCTTCACCACAGATGGAGACTTTCCTGAGTGATAGCTGAAGGTTGGAGCCATTAATACCTGTTTAATATTCTTCTTACTTTGCTGTGCTGAACATTCCCACTTGCCTAGATTTACCTACCAACTCATGATTTCGTAGAATTTGCTCTTCGTTATCTTCAAAATATTAGTTAATATCTGACCTTATGAAACTTTTACAGTGTTATAATAGTGCTGTTTTCTGCTATGAGCATATCTAGCTATATTGGGTTGCTTTTTTTTCCTGTTTTCTAAAACATAGTTATATATATCCATAAAATACCTTTTTTTACTATGAACTCTTTCAACTGTACGAGGGCAAAGAAAAATTATATGCCCTCATCAATTACTGTGTCATTACAAAATTTTTGCTCAGAAGAATTGCTGTTGTAATTCTTCTGTTAAATTATAAAACATATTTTATTGCTATCTGCCTGCAGCAGCTAATAAGTGATCTACATTATAATGTAGGTTTATAGGCATTTAGAATATGTTTTACATGGTAGTAATGGGAAAACCCCTCATTTCGAGAGAAATGGCAATGCTGCAAATGAAAGGTAGGAAACAGAAGTTGCACAAGCACTGAGAAAGTGTGGTGTGACCAGAACTGTTGCTGGATTAGGTCATTTATTAAGTATTTAAACTCGGAAATTTGATGTTTGGAGGTAAATCCCCTTTTACCTCCAGACTTTCGCTGCTCTCTGCAGTCTTGCCTTTTTCATCAGCAGGTGCTGAGGGTCAGCATGCAGGTGCAAGAGTGACTTTCACTGGGAAATAACTTCTCTGCTACAGCCAAGCTGATTAAACCGATGGTATTTGTTGATAGGAGACGTCTGATCATTTGCTGTGCTTAGCTTTAACTTAACCATCTAATAAACCTCTCATCTGTTATCTGTTATTAAATTCCCCGGTGTCATTTCACTGGTGATGAGGAGTTGCGTTAATTATACTTGTGTCCTAATGGAAATGCGGAGCCCTCTGATCTCGCGAGTGGCACGCGAGGTGAGCGAGGCAGTAGCAGGGTGTGATCCTCAGCGCTCGCCGAGGTGGCTGGGCGAGCGGCTGTACTGGTAGCTAGACGGAGCAGCAGACAGGCAGCTGCAGGACAGCTTCCTGGTGTCCAGAGGTGCTGAGACGCCGCTGTGCACCCACCTAGCAGCTCGGGTTAACTGGGTGTCTCAGCAGGATGCTGAGTGCCTGGCTCTCAGCGTAGACCTTCAGAAAGAGGGGCTAAAAACCTCTATTAGGTCTTAATTTCAGGTGAAGGGAAGTTGGCTGCTGACTTCTGTGATGACACGCAACCGAGATCTCCCCCTTCCCAAAGCCAGGAACAGGCTTTCTTGGTGTACCTTAAAAAGGGCTGCTAAACCCTCAGTACTTCAGCAGGGGCTGGTGGACGGGGCACGCTTGAAAAGAAGGTTGTTTATGATGAGGAGAGATGCTGAAAGACACCGAGGAGTTTAGAGCTCTGCAGGAGTTCAGGTCAGAAGGCTTTACCCCACCCTGAGAGTCACTTGTGCTTCACGGCAGGGCAGCGCACGGGCCAGGGGCATGGGGCACCGTGGAGCTGTCAGGTACTTAAGGATCTGTTCAGTTGCAGAGTCCAGCAGAGATGAAGCTGGTGAGAAGTTCTGTAGCCTTTACTGCTCCAGGGCTCATCTGCGCTTTACGGTGGAGAGCGCTGCCAGGAAACCTGCACCTCGCCTCCCCACAGGCCTTCCCCCCCTCCCCAGCGTTACTGTCTAAGGACACGATGAGCACTCACAGTTAGTGGTAACGTTTTAATGGGCACATAGTCTGTCCTGTTTACTAGATGAGAAAAGAGGAAGCAAAATTTCTCAAATCAGGCTTTCCGGTCTCTGTAAATGTAATGCGTTTACGTCCTGAATAACGTACAGGGTGTGATCCGTGCAAGAGTCCCTCACCTTTAATACTGTTCTGAAACCTCAGCTGAGGTAGGTGTGAAAGGAAGAGTTTCTCTAGTCTGCCAAGTATATTGGTTTAGGCTGTTAACCCTGTGACACCTGTTTATGCTCTGTCCATCCTACACCACAGATCTTTCATGCACATGCCAAGTATTTCATAGAATCATAGAA
>NW_010250348.1:0-7903 GCF_000690775.1 Eurypyga helias
CCCGCAGCTGCCCGCGGGCGCAGCTGCTGCAGGCAGGGGCCTTTGCATGCCCACATCCTGCTCGGCAAGGGCATGGGCGTGAGGTGACTGCTGAAAGGTTGGGGTTATGATAAAAGCAGAGAGGGCTAATGAGTTGGACGCTATCGAGGCGCTGTGTAGGTCTTCAAAGTCAGAGATGGAGCCTGTCATTTTCTGGTGGTGTGGTCCTCAGGGTAGGATGCTGGTTGTCATGTCTGTCAAGTGGCATCGAGAGTGACGGCAGTTTATACATGTGATTCAATTTCCCCAACCCTTTTATCGCAGCAATTACCAGAGGGAAACCAATCGTTACTGGGTTACTTCATTCCACATCTTATCCATCTCCAGATCGTCAGCTCCGAACATGAGAACTCTCCTCAAAGCCTGAGAATGAAGTGGCCACAGCTTCAAAGTCAACTTTCACATCTGCATTTTAGAATAGGAAATGTGAAAATCCTCCTAATTCCCTCTTCAAAATCTCAGGGCTAGGATTACTCAGTTCCAGGAACATACATCTTGCCTCGAGATCACAGGGACTTTTATCTCACTCATCAACTCCTCACTATGTCACAGCCTCACCTTTCCCAGCCCCAGCCTCACGGACACGTTGGCCTGAAGCCCATAACCAGCCTGGGCTGCCACTCCTGCACCATTTGCCCAGGGCTGATGCTTTGGCCAGCCAGGCAGCGTACTGCCACACCGCCTGCTTCGCCATGGCTCCTCTCCCTTTGCCACCACGGGACAGTACCCTGTGTCCAAACCATGGGCTTCTCTTGCCTACGAGATGGGCCGAGAGAGCCAAAGCGATCACAGATACATGGGTAGGGATGGGATGCACCCCATGCCAGCACAGGGTCTGGGCCCACCCGTGACCCCTGCTGCCTGGGACCGGACCTCGGCCATACCCAGCACCCGCTGCCAGGCCCTGGCAAATGCATTTGACTCTTCATCATGGTTCTTGTCATCCAGGGCCCTTTTCCCCACATTTTGTTGGACTTTCCCATTGCAGCTTTCCCTTCAAGTCCCAATCTATAGCCTTTTCTCCCACCTTCCCAGGGGACTGGCACCCTGGTCTCTTGCAGTTGCCTGCTGCTGAAGCCATTGCCCCAGAGACCAGTGAGGTTCTGGCATCTAGGGAGGGTGTGGGTGTGGGGCTGGAGGCTGCCACCAAGCCTGGTCCGGCATCTGCCCTGCCCAGGCCTGGGTGCCGGGACCGGACATGGGATACAGTCCCATGGAGCTCTTCCCTCTGCCTGCCTGGGGTTGGGAGCACAGCCTGTGCTCCATCTGAAAGCAACCCAGGTGTAAGCCCCACGCAGGGCAGCCCACCCCTCTCACTGGGGTGCCTGGTCAGACCCCCACAGGCTTCCTTTGGCTGCCTGATGAAGTTTGCCAGACTACTGACTCTGGCTGAAATATCACCTTACGCACTGCCCCTGCCAACTGTCCTGGGCAGGGAGGGCACAGGAGGAAAGAGCCATTCCCCAGCCCAGGCCGTTAAAAAAGCATGAAGTTGATGCTGTATGATTAAGGCATTGACACAGAGTGAGAAAAATAGTGGAATGCAAAGTAACCCTGGGTCGCAAAGAAGGAGCAAGGCAGTAGCTCAGGATGCCTCTTGCTCTCTGGAGGAAAACGAATTATCAGCTGTGATTTGAGCTACCTATAGAGTTTGGCGGCATCTAAGCTGTCCCTTTTGGGCAACTTCAAACATGTATAGTCAGATTTGGTAAGAAACGGCCAAGTAAGAGCCGACCAGGAGGGATCTAACTCGGGCGTTAGACAGGCACCACGCAGCTGGTGACAGCTGGTGCCACCACCCAGCAAGGAGCTGAAGCTGGCTCGTTTTTCAGAGCTGAGCCCGTGGGCGGAGGCGCATCCGCGGGTCCCCTAAATGGCCCCCGGCGGGGCTGACGCGCCTCCCCGCCCTTGGGGGAAGGCAGAAGCCCCTCCTCGGAGCCACCAGGAGCTGCTGGCCGCTCCGACTTCCCCATCTTAGCCATGATAGCTTGGGAGCTGATGTCCTTTATGCTGTGTGATTGTCGGGGACATTTGACTTCCTGTGCTCCGTCTCCTTGAAATTCTCATTTGCTCACTCACACCCTGCTCCCTTCACACCAGGGCTGTTTTATTGTTTTATAACCCTCCTTAAACTTCCAGTCCTCAAAGATCTCATTGTGGCAGACTTCACACTTTTTACCTTTCCAAAGCCCGGTGCCCTCGCTCTCTCCAGCAGTTTGGTGGCTTTTGAAGGGCCCGCGGGGGCCTGGCCGGAGCCCCTGGCACAGCTTGCCCGAGCAACAACTCAAGGGAGGAACGAGGTCAAAACCATTTTCCAGGGGCGCCTGACCGAAATGCCATAGGCATCCCGGAAAGGGAGGGGGACACCCTTCTTCCCTCAGGAAGACACCTCTGGGTGCTTTCCTGACGATGGGCTTCCCTGTCCCCTGAGAGATGCAAAAAAAGGTTTGAACGGGTGGGTACCCGGTGCAGAACCCAGCTGGCTCCCTTCTCGGGAGCAATTTGGGAGCGCTAACTTGCCTCTGAGCAGCTTTCCTTACCACACGCTTCTCAAAAAGGCTGGCATAACGCCGCGGAGCTGACCTTCCACCCATACCCGCTATTCTGACCCAGTCCCGTTTTATAGGACAGATTCAGCGAACCTTTATTTAGCGAATAAAAGTTTAAAGCTGAAGGTTATTTATGGTTCCACAGAGATAGGTCCTGAGTGGCTATTTAGAAGCACGTGATTCCAATAAACTTTGTTTTATGGCTTGAGAGTTGACAAGCCAAAATATAATTCCCACCATAAATTAGTTTAAGAGCATACAAGTGCAGATGCTTTCGTTCCTGGAAGCAGTAATCGGGAAAGTGTTAGCAGGGAACCGTCTGCGGGAATGCGGCCGTGCAGGCACCTCTGCTCCCGGTTCCCCCCGGCCGTGGGGGAAGCGCGCAGTAAGTCCGCTACCAGCCTCCCCACTGCCACCGCCGCGCTCGGGCTCTCTTCGTGCCCCCGGAAACTCCGCGGGAGTGGGGTACCAGCCGTGCTCCGCCCGGCAACGTGGAGCAGCTTTGCTGGGGCAAACGGACAGGTAGAGCTCAGGTGACCAGGGCAGCGGCGGGAGGAGCAGGCTGCTCCCCGTCCGAGATCCCTCAGTTTAATGGGACATCTTTTTTGAAGCTAACCTCTTTTAATTATTATTTATGTTTTAAAAATGAAAATATATAAAAGAAAGGAAAGGAACGGTAAGGGAATCTTTAGTGCCGAAATGCTGATACTATTGCACTGCCCTCGCAAGCTCTGAATGCTATCCAGACCAGACAGAACTAAAAGAAATATATATATTTTTTAACAAAAACAGTCTTCGGAAGCTGTCTAGTGAACTATGGATACCTAGGCAATTGCTCTCTGTGTAAACAGTAACTCTCCAAGATACCGTAGAAAGTCAATAGAGGAAGTGAAAAATCGCTTACAGAAAAAAAAAAATTAAGCATACGATGCGTTTCAGGAGCATTAGACTGAGCGCGTGGTCTTGTTTTCCTTAATGTGAGCTTTAAGTGTATTTATTTAAATAGGAAAGTTCAAGTCAAATCTGTCCTTCTATAATGCAAACAAAGACGCATGTCTCGTGGTTACTGTTAGGTTAATTAGGTGATCTTAAAGGGGACCTATCTTGGAGTAATCTGAGATTTATTCTTATGAAATTGTAGTTCTTTCTGTGCTCAGCATCGATACGATGCTGCTTGGCATCTTGTGACATTTTATGGGTGATGGTTTAGCAGAGATGATCTCAATATTTCATTTCTAAGTGACTGGATTGCCACACACCACCACCAACAAAAAAAGGCCTTTGTTATTCTTTCTTTTTTTTTTCACATCAGTGAAAGGGGCAGGTCTGACTTTTCATCCCTTTAGAAATTACCCAGTATAAAATCTAGACCATTAATATTAAAAGTGAAAGATCACATCCCAGGCATAGGGAAAGCATGTGTTCATAAAAAAAAACTGCCTGAATGCAACGTGGTCCTCATTTGGAAGGGGCTTCCACCCCACCACTTCGCTGCTCGCAGGATTTACCACCAGCTCCTCTCTGCCTTCATCTATCAAACGTGGTCTGTGACTGTTCTCCAGAAACATCACCCGTATGTGGAATACAACAGTAACAAACGTTTTTGTTGCAACAGGTTTGGCAGCATGGAAGGACATCCACGGTAAGTAATCTCTTAATTCTTGTAGAGTTTGCGCTGCTTGAAAATCCTGTTTCTTCCCTTCAGACTGGAAGAATTAAAGTTGATATATCCCTGATGAATATTGCTACCCAAAAAAAAAAAAAAAGACTGTGACAAAGTGTGAAGGCTCTCGCGGAGTCGGTTTGTGGTACCATGTCATAATCCTGGCTGGCGTTAAAAGTAGAGGTGCAGTCTCCTGAGGGTTTATTATGGGGTTGCACAGGTATCCTCCTGCTCGTAACCCCCCTGAAGCGATGAGCTGCGCTTCCATTTTAACTCGACGGGACTGTACAGCGCCTCCCCGTGCAGGTCCCGGGCGGATCACCTCGTGTCCCAGCACCTCCTAAAACCTTGGCTACTCCCCCTCTTCGCTCCAGCCGGGATTTCAGGCTGAGCTGTGCCTGCTGCCCGGCGTTAGCCCCGTTGGGCGCAGCCCGGTGACTGGGTGAAAGGGGCGGTAGTCCCGGGGCTGCCAGCCCCCGCTGCAGCCGGCTGGTGCGGGGCGGTAGCGCTCATCCTCTGCTCTTGGGTCTGTCCGGGCAGGGGAGATTCCAGCGTGGATCTGAATGCTGAGCAGGCAGGGAGGGAGATGGGTGTCTGAGCCCAGGAGGGCAACCTTCCACTGGAGGGGCTTTCGCACCCCCGATGGTCCCGCGTGAGCTGCGCTGGGGGGGCGAGGGGAGGGCAGCAGACCGGTGTGTAGCAGGAAATGCTGTTGAACCTTTCAGGCTGCAGTCAGGAGCTAAGTGCATTAGTCCTGATGCTTCAGACTGAGACCGGCTTGTCTCGCAAGGAGGAAAAGAAAGCCTGCGATGTTTGGAGATGCGTTAGGTACACATTGCCCTCCCCGCTGCTGCCAGCCCCGCTCTGAACGGGAGTGCGTAGGGGAGCGGAGCTGTGTTTGTTTGCGTTTCTCCCTGTTTCCTCTCCCTGTTTCCTCTCCCTGCTTGTTGATAAATAATCTCTTCCACCGCTTGTGCCAGGCTTCTCCGTCTCTTTGCCTTAGTGGCGATATTGGTTTTCGAGCCCTTTAAACACGAACTAAGGAATCGCCTCCAGCGTGGCAGTTTTAATTGTGTTCCATAGGTAACTTTCCTCCCCCCGTAGCTCAGCCCCGCGCTACGTAGATGTCCTTGGCGTTTTATTCCAGGGCCGGCCCTAAATGTATGGATTACTTGTTTTCTGCCAACGTACATTTAGCATACTGATTATGAACCAGAATACAAAAAGCCTGATAGATCAAAAGCATTTTGTATGGGCAGTTGAACAGGAGGTGAATATATAACGCTTCTGTTCATCAATAACTCTTTGGCTTTGACCTGTCTGAGCAAGTCGTGCAATAAGGTGAAACGCAGGTCACAGCGTCTAACAAATATGAAAATGTGTAGTATTTAGCAGAGCAGGGAGCTGCTGCTTCCCCAGCCTCATCGCTTCTCCCCGGGCAGCCCTCGGCGGGCTTGTCGGAAACGCGAGCTCGCTTTGGGAGGGGTGTGTTACCCTGCCAGTTCAGCCGGGTGGGTAATACCCCCCTTCGAGGGCGAGGTATTCCCCCTCCCCTCAGAGGAAGGAAAGCAGGGCGAGCCGCTTGAAATAGTTGGGTGGAGACTTAAATAATCCGTGGGGAAAGGGGGACGAGATTAGGGACACAAAGTCGTTTCGAGTTGCACTTGCTGTGAAGAAGACACCACCGCAGTGGTAAGAAAGCAGATGTTTAAAAATAGCATCCCCTAGATCAGGCAGCTGGAAGCTGGAGCCAGGCAAACAAACCGGTGCACATCGCTCGGGTAAACACAACACCCCCAAATCTGCCCTCCGCAGTGGTTGGATGTATCACACCCGCACCATTATTTGTCCTTATGGTGCCTGTTTTAAATAGTGGAAGGAGAAGAGGTTGACCGCAGGACAGCAGTGAGGAGCTGGGTCAGACACAATTCATGAACTTTTGTACTCCTGTGTGCTGCTGTCGACAAAGTAAAAATAATGAAACTTTGTGATATGTTTGTAAATGATTTCGGCTGACCTCTCGCCCTGCCCTTCACCATAAACGCTACGGCGGGGAGAACCTGGGAGGGTGCGAAGCTGCGGCTCGCAGGCAGCTCGCGGGGATAATAGCTAGACCAGCATAATGGGATGAAGGTAAATTTGGAAACTCTCTTCTTCCCGAGAGCAACTAACTCCAGCCTCTAATCTGCTCTTTTTCACCAATCGCTGTTTCTGTTATCGGCTGTTTTACTTCTGTTTCGATATTTTTTAATTAATTGTTTTATTTTTTTTTTTGGTGGGGGGATTTCTAATTAGGGAAAATCTCTTCAGATTCCTGTTAGCCTAAACAGATAAAGACTCTTTTCTAAATTATTTTAACTATTATTGTTCTAAATAGCGCAATTTGACCAGTAACGTCCGTTTTCGGTAGCGAGGACGTAAGCGGCAGAGCATTTAAAGTGAGCAGCAGGTCTTTCTGAGAATTTGGTGGGCGAAATTCGTCGTTATAATTTGGTGGAGAGTCGTATAGCTCTATCGCAGCAATAATAACAAGCGTGAATCTTTTCTGAAATCCCACCTTCCTGCAAAGCAGTATTTCAGAACTGAGTCCCAGCAGAATAGTTTGCATTCCTCAGAAGACAGTAAGGAGTAAGAATTTCAGAGACCTGCTATATTGTAGATGAAAACAGAATGTTATTACGTTGTCTATATATACCCTGTAGAACCGAATTTGTGTGATAATCATATAGTCACAGATTCGATTCTAGGGGAATATATGGTCGATGCAAAAACTTCACCTTTCTGCAAATGGTTAGAAGTTTAAATACTGGCGGAATCAAAAGGCATATGCGTGTTGAACACTCAGAAATTATAAAAGTTTTGCTGCCTCACTCCTATTTCTTAGGTTTTAGGGTGCATCTTATAATTTCAATTGTCGTTCAGTCGTAACTCTCGCTGACAGACTGTGAATTTAAACAGATAATTTCACCAGAAGTTATAAATTTTCTGGGGGAAAAAAATTATCTACCAATCAGTGAATGAATCCTTAAAAAGATACTAATAAATTAGTTAGATATGCAAAACGTTAGCAAAATTTTCCTGTCAAGGGTCCAGATCGCGTCAAAATATTTACGACAGCAGCAAAAGCAGCATTCGTCTCACTGGAATGTATTTACTTGTGCTCCAGCAAGGATATTGATGAATGAAGACCGAATTTATCTCATTAAGCCGGTGATATTTTTAACCTAATTAAATGCCGTCTCCAGTTCAATTGATTGAACTTTAGTGGCTAAAAGTGAACGGTTTCTTGCCATCTGTATGATTTTACACACATACGTGTATAGATTTCCACGCATACGTGTGCGTTCGCATCTGTGCGCGCATACGTACGCACACATATATGCTGAGGCTTGCAAAGTGAATGGGGAGTTACTGATTGCCTAATTTTATTCAGCAGAACTAAATTCTGGTAACTTTTGGATGACCTCTGCGAGACAAAGACAGGACAGATCTATTGTACATCATATTACCCTCTTCTTTGACGGCTTTTCTTTTCCTCGCCTCCTTATCAGTTTCCTCCCTTTTCATCCCGCTTCGGCTCCTCGCTCCGCACATTTCTTTCGATATTTTATTTAAAGCGAGGTAAGGAGCCCCGGTGGCGGCTGCGGCCGGT
>NW_010250348.1:7928-12120 GCF_000690775.1 Eurypyga helias
GAGCATCCCGCTGAGCCAGGGCAGCTCAGACAAAAGACTGGCTCTACCTGCGGGCCGGGGAGGCGGCCGCCGCCCCAGGAGCATCCCCACACCTCCGGGACCTGATTTGGGGGGTGCGACCCGCCGGAGAGGGGGGTCACTCGGGTACGGGGATATTATTGAGTGAAATTGGTGGAAATGCTGAGCTGCGGAGAAATCCGGTGATCGGCTCCCGCCTCCCTATTGGCCGGGCCGGTCACATGCCCGCCTAACTTTATTCAGTTGACAGCAAGTAGGAGGGCTTTATGGCAGGGGAAAAAAAGACAACACGAGAAAAATTAGTATTTTCTACCTTCAGAAATTAATGGCCATGAGTTCGTATATGGTGAACTCCAAGTATGTGGATCCCAAATTTCCTCCTTGCGAGGAATATTTGCAGAATAGCTACCTAGGCGAGCAGGGGGCCGAGTACTACGGTGCCTCGCAGGGCTCTGATTTCCAGCACCAGGGACTCTACCCACGGTCAAACTACAGCGAGCAGCCCTTTAGCTGTAGCAATGCCCAAGGCTCTGCCGTGCAGCCGCGGGGTCACGGACAGGAGCAATCCGGCCCAGCGAGCCACTTCCCCGGCCAAGCAGAGCATTGTCCACCGCCTCCAATGTCCAACTCCCCAGCCTGCAGCCAGCAGCCGGCCCTCAAACCCCCAAACGGGTCAGCAGTTAAGCAGCCAGCAGTAGTTTATCCCTGGATGAAGAAAGTCCATGTTAACTCGGGTAAGGATCCTCTTCTTACTTTGCTCTTCTACCCTGCTTCTGATCGTCCTCAGCGATGCTCGCTCGAGTCTCTGCCAGACTCGTGGACGAGCTTTTTAAGCCGAGGTAGCCAATTACACTCGTCATAAATTTTTATTGCTGAGGAAATAGGCCGTTGGCCATGCGGGGCTTTGCCGTGCAGGAGAAAACTCCATTTTAGGAGCCTGCGAGAGGCTCCCAGCCTACCTAGCTGCGTGTGCCTGCAGTGCCTGCCTTAACTGAGGGGGAGAGCAGCCCCTCCATTGTAAGCAACTGGGACGAATCCAGCCCGGCCACATGCTCGCAGCTCGTAAGGTTTTCTTTTGTAAAGTCGAACCGGCAAGTGAGGATTTAGCTTTGTAAAGTTCTCCGTATTTTCTTCCCAGTGAATCCCAATTACAACGGAGGGGAACCTAAACGCTCCCGCACAGCTTACACCAGACAGCAAGTCCTAGAACTGGAAAAAGAATTTCATTTTAACAGGTACCTGACCAGGCGCCGCCGTATCGAGATAGCCCACACTTTGTGTCTCTCTGAGCGCCAGATCAAGATCTGGTTTCAGAACAGAAGAATGAAGTGGAAAAAAGATCACAAACTGCCCAACACGAAGGGCAGATCGTCTTCCTCTGGTTCAAACCCCCATTTACAGACTGGTTCCAAGGACCATCAGACTGACCTGACAACTTTGTAGAAGAGGTGAAATTTTCCATTTCATCCTTCGCTTCTGATCAGTACTGTACATAACTGACACTGCCCAAGCAGAACCTGCATGTAGCAGCTAAGGACTCGAGAAACTGTCATCTTTCTTTAAGGTACTGTTGTACAAAGGAGAAAAAATGACGCTACTTTGGACTTTATTTTATTTGCCTCTGCTAGCACAACCTAAAAAAAGGAAAAAAAGAAGGGGGAAAGAAAAAAAAAAAGAGAAACATTATGCAGGCAGTGGGAATTGGGAAAATATTAAACGAGACCTTCTGTCCATAAAAAGTAATAAATCATTGAAAATGAAACTGTCCTGTGTTTCAGTTTTGAATTCAAAAGTGAAGGTTTGATGCTTTATTCTGGGATTTTTACTTTTAATTGTATCTTTATCCCATGCAATTTCGGGAGGATGCATTTGGGCAAGTTGAGGACAGGAAATTTATAGCATAGTCTTTTATTTGAACATAAAGACTAGCAATTGTGAACTTTTTGTGCTGCTTTACCTTTCTTGGTGTAATGAAAATACTTGCTCATTTCCATAACGCCTCAGAGGTGTGCATAGGAATTAAGTGAAAACGGGTTATTTTATGTACTGATAGTGTTAGTGTATTTATTTATTTGTTACTTAGAAGAGTGAAGATAAAAAGAAAAAATAGTTAAAACCAAAAACGGGGAAGGGGAGCTGAAATACAGTATTATTCCTTCCCAGTCTCATGAACACATGTGTATTGTTTACTTGTCTTGAACGTACACAACTTTCTTGTCCCTTTTAAAAAATATACTTCTTTGTGAATAGGAAAAGCGTCCCTGCTCCTTACCGTGTGCCATCCAGGGCTAACAGGCTTGAAATCTGTTTCCAAAGTCTGCTCTGCTCAGCGCTGTGCTTTAAACCATCGATACCTCATTTTAAAAATGGAGGGGGAAAAAAGAAAGAAAAAAAAAAGACCACAAAGCCCCAACCCCCACACCAAAAAAAATAAAGAGAAAACCCCAGAGTGAAAAATTAATGCAATTTCTGATATTACTTGAGCCATCCAAAGCTGAAAGCTGAACGCATTATTTCAATCAGATTTATATTTCTTTTCTGCCCAAGAGAGAGACAGGCTATGTGGGTTGATGGGTTCATGCTTTGTTTTGGCACTGTTTTGGTCTGTTGGTTGGGGGTTTTTTGCTTGGTTTTTGGTGGTTCTGTTTTTGGTTTTTAGAACAGTGATTATTTTTAAGCAAACCACAACACATGAATGCAATGGTTAGAAATCTCAGCAAGTTGCTTTCAGGGAAAGGGAAAAGGCTTGGATGGGAGCAGAACTGGTCTAATAGTCACAGATTTCTCCCTGGCTGCTGACTGCATCGTGCCAAAGTTTTAGTGCGCTCTAACTACCAAACCCAGCCAAAACAGCTCCCTCAGCCTCTTAGATCTCCGCTCAGGCTATTTTTGAGCTCAGCCCCTATCTCCTGTAACCTCAGGGCAGCCTGGGAGAGGGACCATATCATCGAAATTGTAACGAGGTGATCCGTTTATTAAAGAGAAAAGGGGCAAAGAAGGAAAACCAGAGCAAAAGCTGCAGGGAGATGGAAAGAGCAGGGAGCGAGTTAACATGCCCATCTCCAGGCTGGGTGCTTCACACCGAGGTCTCATTGCTTTCTGGGCTCGCTCGGGAAAACACTGGCCAAAATGAGCTTGAATGAATTCGAAAATAGAAGGCGAGCTTTTCAACAGGAGTGTATTGGGCAGCGTTAACTGTGGCCAGCGGTTAATTTCTGCCCTTTTCTCATCCCTAGAAGTCCGTAAAGTGTCTTTAAGACTTCGCCTTTTGTTTTAGAGCCTGGAGAAAACTCTTTGTTCTTCCTTAGGGTTAGCCCAGTTCTCAGACTTGCACATGGCAATACTTGAATATCTCCACGTCGTGATATTAAAGATGGATATTCCCGCATTATTCGCATCATTGTTTCTATGACAAAAAGCACCGAGTTCATACATAGTAAAGACGTCTTTTTTCTGACGCCTTCACGTTGAGAAGCTGAAAAGGTATTTTACTGAAGTTCGGCTAAATTGCAGGAACAGGTTCACCCAGAGGACAAATTTTCTATTCGATTAGTTGTATTTCAGCCGGGAAGAGTGACCTCTAAACCCTTAACCTTTTGGACCCAAACTACCCTTCCCTTTCTCTGGCATGGAGAGCAGCTAGCAGCAGCGCTTGAGGAGGGAATTCCTGAGACAAGTTTTCAAGTTTTGTTACACCCGGTTCCTGCAGTAGCGGCCTTTCGTCTCCAAGCCCAAAGAGTTGTCCAAAGCCCTCCCTTTGCTCCTCATAAGAATCTAGGGGAAAAAATTAAAAAAAGGGGGGGGGGGGGGGGAAGAAAAAGAAAAACCCCTCTGTCTGCTCTTCCTGAAAATCCCCCTCCCGGACCCCCGCTGTTTGCTTAAAATCTGTGATGAGTTGGCTGCGAGCAGGGCAAACGTGTAATTGGAAAGAGAGCTACCAACTTTGGCATCTGTGGTACAGTTCTGGAAAATAATTGCCTTGGATAAGCAAATCCTTGCTTTGTGCTTCTTATCGACTGATATGGCTCCCGAAGTTAAAGAACCAAATTCTGCTCCCAGATTTCCTTTCCCCGCCCACTGAAGTCAAACAAGGATGTAGCTGCGAGCAGAATTTGTCTCGTTGTCTTTTGAAATGTTAATATCTCCAGGACGAGTGTTGGGGTCAGCAGGGACA
>NW_010250348.1:12151-14184 GCF_000690775.1 Eurypyga helias
CCTGTTTGCAAGTCCCCTTTGAGTGAGGCTGGGGCACTGTAAGTTTACATAGTTGGTGTTGCGCTGTAAGCTCGGGGAAGGAATGAACTGGAGGCAGAAAGTACCAAAAGAAATAGCTTCCAACTGCCAATGCTCTGAAGGGTGAGGAATGTCTGTAATAACGACCAGGAGCACCCACCGGTCATTATGTCCCGTGGAAAACGAACCTTGGGTTTATTTTGTATTGCTTTTTAAACCTCCTCCAGAGTTCCTTTGTGTAGGAAGGGAAGCTGGTTATTTTTGTTTATCATGGGTGAAACGTTGTGCATTGGAGCCTTTGTTAAACGGTCGCATTGTCCAGCAATACTCTCATGTCTGTTACAGTGTGATGTTTTTATAGACTCTGCCAATGTTTTGCTGCCATTGATTAAAGCGTTATTTATACTAATTGTCACCTGTAGTTTTGATGTAAGCCCTCCATATACTTTTGAAATAATAAAAGGTGTAGAGCAATAGATTCTGGTTTCTACCTTGACCGAACAGTCCTTACAAGGTGGGTCTCTCTTCTGTGAAAATGCTGGTCCCTCCCATCATTACAGTGTTAAAAGATGAGTGACTCTGCATAGCATCCTTCCAAATGTCCCTTTGAACAGGTTAGCTGATTGCCCCAGCCATAATGGTGTGACTCTAGGCCAAGCTGGAGTCTATATTTACATTTAGGCTGCAGTTAAAAGTGCCTGTCATCCATTTGCTACTGCTTTGCATTTAACAAGCCCTCCTAGAATGACTCCCGGATTTATGCATGTGTGGTTGGAGGCAAGGAGCCACACCTGAAGTCATCTCGATCCCCACACAGATGTGTGCCTTTTAGGTCAGTCCTGGAAGGAATCAATTAAAAAAATTAAATGGAAGTTTGAAATTGAAATGCAGTGGGTGGCTTTCCCTGAGCAGTAAGCTTCACTTTTTCAGCCCATACAAACCAAAGATCACAAGAAAACACGAACCTGGAGAGTTTAAACTTGCACCTCCTGTGCACCTAAGGCAACCATCATTTTCTTCTCCCCTGCCTAAGCCCCTCAGACAATAACACATACCTCTGGCCAGGAGAAGTCGATTGCCCTATTTTTATCATAAGTATTTGTCACCGAGGACTTGTCCTCTCCTGGAGTGTGGTCAAGGCACGAGTCCAAAACGACAGGCTCTTGCTCAGCCCGGGAAGGGAGCGTGGTGCACAGAATAAGGCATGTGCCCTTGCAGCCTGGAGTGCACGGAGGGGAGGGTGCCTGTGCGTTTCTAAGCACACACTCGAAGTTCAAACGTCGAGGCACATTTTGTGATTATACTTTCTCTCGCTCCTGTTTAATGGCTCCTCCTGTTACTCCCGATACATCAATACAGTTCTGTATATTATATCACCACTAGTCGTTAAGGTAAGAATGAAGAGGAAAGGCAGAGTCAATAGCAAACCCCACTCACTGTACAGTACAGTAAATAGGGACCTCTCGGTGCAGAGCCACACCGCTTCCAACGGCCATGTTTGCCAGCCCTAGCCCTTTCCCCTGATTCCTTTCTCTTTTTTTTTTTTTTTTTTCCTCCCCCAAGCCTAGAGACCAAAATAATCTTGCTAGGAACAGTCATAACAGGCAGAATTTCAAAGTGCAAGGAAGATGATAAGAATAGATTTCTACAAGTCCTGACCACGTGATTTGCGAAATAATTAATTCAGCACGTCCCTTAAGAAACACGGAGTCGTCATTAATCTGCCAAGCAAAGGACTCTATCAGACTTGAAAACTGAAGAGATCCCAAGAATATAATATACAAAGGGTGCAGTCCCTCTCTCTGCACACCTAGCTCTTTGGTAGCTGCCGAAAAAGAGACGCCCGGTACGTAAACATTTTTTACTTTTATTCCTTCTTATTTAAGCCTTAATGAACTCAGCTGTCAAACGCTTGACAAATAGGGCACGCTGCTTCCTGGTTTCCAGCTCGGCAGCGGCCGGGAGCCGGACCGGGCGCAAGCGGTGACCTTTGCTTCCCAGGGAGCGGGGGGAAG
>NW_010250349.1:0-6556 GCF_000690775.1 Eurypyga helias
GTGGGGGTTGGGGGGGGTGGGGAATCACGTACTTAAAGAGTAAAATTAAGATAAAAAATAGATAAAAATCAGATGTCAATAACCTTAGGTAGATATTTCAGTTTTTAAGAGGTCAGCTTCTGACATAGAATACTGTATCTGATCTACCTAATTCAGGGTCTATATACATAGGAGGAGGGGAAAGGGGGCAGGTGGTGGCAAATCTGCCATTGTTTTATTCTGGAAACAGGCTCAAATTGCTTGCAAAAGTATTTCCTGAAGTTAGCTAAACTCTCATATTCATGACTCAGCTTGCAACTTGGTGGAATAAACTATTTCTGAGTATTTTATTAGTTTGATTAAAGTGGCTAATCAGGCAAATATTCACCTAAACAAGCATATTAGTAAAATAATTAAACTAATCATAGACAGAACAATTTTAATTGAGGTCACAGTAAAGACTGAGCCAATAAATTACTGGTTTAAAACTTCTAAATTTTCAAATAGAACAGGTAACCACTGAATTATGGGGTTTACATGAGATGAGGTTATTTTATATTAAGCTTGCTTTAGGAGATAAAATTTAAAGTCTTTAAAACCGGGGACCAAACAATTCCAGTCACTGTTAAAATTTCCTACTAGAGAAAAAACAGAGAAATATGCAAGATATATGTGTTCTTCATTTAAGTGTCTGTTCTGAGGTAAGCTACTTGACAAAGGTTTTAGGTTCTTAATCAAAGGAGTTGTGTACTCTTTCTAGCCATGCTAGTGAGTCATCAAAAAATATTATTTCCTTCTAAAAAAAAAAATATTTTAAGTAACACCATTTTTTAACTCCTGTGTCTATCGATCTATTTATTGACAAATGCATTTATTTTAGAAAACTACAAATGACATTTTTCTTCTACATACCTGCATTTGTGCATAGCTACACAAAAAAGAAAACCTGATTAATGTAACGTTTAAGCATCTTCTGCTTTGTTCCTATAAAATACTTGAACTTGGCCAATTGATGTTGAAAATCTGTGGATGGAAGTTTGATTGGAACTCCTAGAAAAAGTTTTTGGTAACAGCTAGATTATTCATAACAAGCCTTTTATCTGTTTCTCCTCTGGATGTTATGCCAAAAGACGGAAGAGGTGCATAGCCATTGTCACTGGGAGCCTGGTTGGGTTGTTACCAGAAGAGAATCATACCATGCAGCAACATGTTATCTCAAGTTTATTGACTTGGCAGGAGAGGGAACAGCATTAGTAGGGGAATAGGCATTCCTATTGAATAATAATAGATTCTTATTCCTAATGCATAAGCAAACATGCAAATCAGAACTCCAGCTCTTCCACTGCAGTTTAGCCCAGAACAGCTTGGTTCAGGGGAGCAGGACACTCTACCCTCCTGAGGTATCAAGTCAGCAATCAACAGTTCAGCCCGTGTACATAGAAGTTCATCCTCAGGCTCTGGCTTCCATCTCTTGAACACTTTATTAGCTGTTTTTAACTACCTACTGGTTTCTGTGGTAGTTTATCAGGATAAGCTCCCAATGGCTTTTTAGTTATGCTGAAATAAAATTATTCTGAAGTATTCAAATTTAGACATCACAAAAGGTATTTTCATGTACAACTTTTTATCATTGCATTAGACATTCCCTTTAATCATCTTCTGTTTATTAAGTTAATAAATATTTGCCAAATCAATTAAAATAATTTATTAAGTTAATTACTATGAATATTTTGATCATTTCTTATCTTAGAGCTGATTAAGCCATCAGAGGGCCTTAGTATATTGGTGTACTAAGCATGTATGTTACTATAACATTCTATGTTACTAGTCAAACAGCAATGAAACAAAAGGCTTGCATTCAAATTTATGATTTCTCAACTAAACAGTAGGCTTCTTTAACCATTTAGGGAAACAGTTTTTCTTAGAGAAATAGAAACAATCTTTTTTCATGAAAAGTACATCCTGGAAGTTATTTTTCAGAATAGATGTATTTGATGGTAAAGAATGAAGAATTACAAGTGTTTATAAAATAATTCAGTTCTAGATGGCTGTCTCTAAGTTTCACTGTAAAAAAAAAAAAGGAAGGCTTCTTTTTCTTGTCCTACTTCTTCGACTCCATTGTAGACAGAGGCATCTATCCTTATTATGTGCAAATTACAGTTGCTACTTCATCAGTTGATTCCTAGATTTAGTGTATACTTATAGCTTACATCTAAAAACTCTCAGCAAATACCTAAAATGATATAAAAAGTCTGAATAAAGTAAATGTATATAAAATACAAACTGCATTACAGAGTTTCTCTGGGAAATAAACTGAAGAATCTGTACAAATAAAGTGGATGAATACCATTTGAATTTTGAGTCTCAATAGGTCTCTAATTGATACCCAAACACTGTTAGATAATAGAGTTGATTTGGGTTTTCTACTGAATCTCATTTTTTAAATCTCCACATGAAACTATGGAGTGGTACTTCAACAGTTGTGAAATTTAATGAAACAATCTGGAATAATAAGCAATTTTATATTTTTATACAAAATATCACCTAAATTGAACTTTAACTCTGTTGCCATTTTTTGCCTCACCCCTGTAACAAATATAAAGTATAATAAGCCTGATGCTTGCCCAGAAGTAAAGATGACACTTTCAGTGCTCTGTACTGTAATAGAAAATTACATTGGGGTCTGTTAAGACCCCTGAGGGCAGGGGTCTTTTAAGTACACCTCTTTTGGTGAATTGAGTAATGAGAAAGCTGGGTTGCAAATGTCAGTAACCAGAGGGGTGTTTTCAAACCCAGCGCACTGAATTCTTCCTGTGCTTAACCAACAAAACCCTGGTAGAGGTGGGATGGCATTTGTTTCCCTACCTCTTACTAAAAATGTGCCATTGTGAAAAGAATGCAAGATCTGAAAGAGCAGGGAAAAAGTAATCTAGAGAGGCTGCTGAGTTCACTGTTCACTTCCTCATTCTTTTACCATCATTCCAACATGCACTTAAATACTCCCCTTGCTCTCCTATACCTGATCCCAATTAAAAGAAAATGATGACTCTGATACAACGATGATTTAAATGTCACAGTACTGTAGGATTTCAGCAGTTCTGAATTTTTAAGGGTTTAGAAGCTCTGGCAACAATTTCTTATTTGCATTTCATCACTACTTTAATGGAGGAACAGCAGTAAGCTTTCGAATTAAAGCTTGCTAGATTAGGGAGTTCGTGCACAAGATTTCAAATCTCTGGTGAATGTCTTGCTGCAGCTCTACAAATCATTCTGTCAAAGCAAATTGTGCTGTTAAAATACGCATTTAAAACAGTGCTCCCCAAATAGGTAATATGGAAGTAATTGAAAAACCCAAAGTGCATACAAATAATTGGCAGAAGTAAGCAGTGAGGGAATAAGGAACTAAAAAAAAAAAAAAAAAAAAACACCCCCACAAAAAACTCCCACCAAAACTACAAACCCCAAACTGATCCAAAACAAGGGAAATGTAAATCAACATTACTGTAGAAAGAAGAAATATCATTTACTTTATCACCAACTGCAGATAAAACACACTTCAGAGCTAAACTTCTCACCTATTCTGCACACAGTGCTATCTATTGAGATGTGATGGGGAGTCAGGGAGAAAAATAAAGAAAACTTTATGCCTCATAAGTCTCCTACTGAAATGCAATGAGAAACATGTAATCTTCTGCAAATGCCTAGGAAGCATCTAGCTAGGAGCTCTTCATTTCATTAAATGGTGTCGTTGATTTCCATGGGAAGTTAAAACTAGAAGAAAATAAAGGTCAAAGACAACGCTAATCCTATAACAATTTTTTAAAATCAGAAAGTTAAAAAAAAAAAGCGCCACATTTAGCAGTGTGGAAAGGGGCATCCACAGCTTCTCTGGGCAACTTGTTCCACTGCCTCACCACCTTCATAGTCATTATAGTTAAAATACTTAACTAGCTCTACCAAAATGAGCTGTGTAAGCTGGTATGTGTGCTTACCTCTGGCACTCACCATAAATACTAAGAAAGAATACACTTGTATCAGTTTTCTCACCTCCCGGCTTCCTAAGTATAATTTTGTATATTACTAAGCAGGGGACATAATTACTAAAATCAGCTTAAGAGAGGTATAGTTTCATATTTTTAAGATTACGAAATGTATACTGAATATCGAGTTCAACTTTCTATATAATTAAGAGGACAAGCTTTTAGGTGAGATAAAGATGCTAATTAAGGGTTCAGTTGAAAAGATCTGTTTCCATTAAATAACTGGGCCAACATGGATCCCTTCTTCATGTTCATGTAAAGGAAAAGAGAAATCCTTAATAGAATACCATGAGCAGTAGGTTTTTATGAATTCAACTGAAATTGAAAAAACAAAGAAAAAATACCCTAAACCAAAATTACCGTTCATTGAAAGGAAGATCACTGTTATCTATACATACCAATGAATTTATACTGAAATTATCTTCTGTCCCACAGCTATGTTTGACACCTCATTTAAAATTAAATAAATACATTTAATTAATTTCATCCTTTGTGACCTTTTACTCCCAGAGTTCTTAATCAAATGTCTCAATTGATTAATAGGTCTTTATATGACACTAAATTACATTGCTCAAATCTTGTCATTTTCCTCATTCTCTTTAAATATCAATTAATTCTAGAGCAAAAAGGAATTTCACCAAATATTTCCCCATCCTTTAACACAAGCTTCGTCCCTTAAAAGAACTTAGTGGAATACAGACAACATAATTTCTAAAATTTTCATTACAGTCACTTCAGCAAAATTGTACGATGTCTTTAGCTAAAAGTGAAGCATCTGTATTTCTCTTCTTATCTTCTGGAGCACATATTTCCTACATCATATAATGCATAGTCTGGTCCTTGAGATGTAAAACCAAAGATAAGTTCTTGTTGGTTGGTTGGTTTTATTTGTTTCATGCATACTCACAGAATTGGCATACTAACATTCCCTTTTGAAGAAAATGGTATGATTAGAAAATACAACATCTGGAAATACTTCCATTTCATTCATTCTGTGGAAGTCACAATCCCTCACTATAATTTAAGATTGAGTCTCTTTTATGCATGTAGAAAAGAATGCCCTAAAACTTTTGGAACTTTTTCCATCTGTTTTTTTACACTGATAAATAAGGTGTAAAACATCAAAGAATCATGTCCTGTCTGCTTTATCATACCAAGCAGAGCTTCATATCTGTTAAAAACACAGATCAAAACTTATAAGAAATTATTTTTACAGAACCTACATGCAGATCTTGTAATGACTCAAAATTTTAACAACTTTAATTGACCACTTCCAGATGAAGACTTACACAAGAATATATTATTGAGAATAATACTACTACCTTTTTTTCTCAGTGCAGTAACTCCATCTGTTTAACCAACGATTTAATACAGTAAAAGAAGGCAAAATATTTGCATAACTCTTGTTGGGCCTTATACCATTCAGATATGACAGTTAAGCATATTTTAGTCATGGCAATACAATTTTAACTCACGGTTCTCTCTTTCTCCTCCCCTCCTTTTGCCTTCTCACACAGACCATAACCATAATCATATTTGTTTATTTATCTGTTTGTTTATTCATGTAAATTCATATTTCCATTTAATGTAGATGCAGAAGTATTTTTAATGTTGCATGAAGAAGAATTCAAATTTGGGAAGAATTTGAATGGAAAGTGAAGGGAAAAAGAAGATGTCTATGAATAGTTAATTAATTAATTGATGCATTTCCAGATAGGAAAGGAAACATAATGAATATTAATGACTGTGGGCTATGAATTAAATCCTTTTTTCCATTTCCCAGAAGAGCAAAAGTATTAGAATCAAGCTTAGCAATGTTTGCCAAGGGGTTTGGTCTTGTATTTTGGAGTATTTTTACCTGCCTTTCTATGCAGTGTACATTTGGTTTATCTTTTCAGATCCTTTAGTCTTGAAATCTGGCTGTAATTGAATGAGAAAACAACCTTAAAACATCATGAACTGACAAATAGAAAGAGCCAGTCATAAAGAAATTAAGGAAAATAACTCTTTTATTTTATTACTATAAATTGTGCATCTTGATCATCATGCCGAGTTGATTGTCAAGATACCAGCTTTAGAAATAGTATGGGTAATGATTTTGGGTATTGGGACAACCTAGGAAGATCAATGCAGTCCCTGATGTAGCAAGTAAGTGAGGAATTTAGATCAAAAAAGATTTTTTTTTCATACAGTAGTGATTAGGGTTAGGTAAACTATGGCATATTAGCAGTATTGGGGAAAACTTGTTTATTTGCCTGTTCGTTTCTTTCTTTTTTTTTTTTTTCCATAATGATCTATTTAATTATCAATATCTATCTATATATATAGTTATCAATATCTATTGATATCTATCAATAAAACAGAATATAAAGGGAATATTTGCCATAATTGAAAGTTTTAAATACATTCAAATAAATTTCATAAATATTTTGAATGCAAACAATTTTTTAAAAAATCTCTATTTTTAAAATACCTATATTGTTGATTTTAAATGTTTTTAACTTGTATGCTTCCTAGAAGAAAAAAAAAATATATTA
>NW_010250349.1:6596-7054 GCF_000690775.1 Eurypyga helias
CTCATACTATAGAGTAACATCCTTCAGAAATTTGTAGGAAGGAAAAATATTTCTTACATAAATCTCAGAAACATTTCCTTAATGTTATGGAGGATCAACAGTTAAATACCTACTTTGGTTTGTACGTGTTTCTGAATGATATGTGGGCTTTCTCACAGTAAGCAGTTTTTCTTTCAGCTTTAGTATGTTTTGAGGGAAAAACATCACCTAATTATATTTAATCAATAAAATACAGGTAGTCTTATATTTCAGTTTAGAACTCAAAATCTTTTTGAAGATTTATTAAATTCATTATCTTTGCTGTCTACAACTTCAAAATTGACATCTTGCTAGATGTTGACTCATTTTAATTTCTGGGCATGCTTGCTGCTTCTTCAGTTGAAGAACACTGTGGAAAACTGTCACGACCTTGGTGGATAGAGAAAGGGGAACAGATGTTATCTACCTGGATTTGTGCA
>NW_010250350.1:0-9457 GCF_000690775.1 Eurypyga helias
ATTATTTCTAGTGAACCATTGCAATGAATCTGAAAGGTTCCCAGTGCAGAACATTTCAATGCATGTTTTTCTGAGAAAGTGTTTCACTGCATTTGGAGCTTTTCAGGAGTTATTTTGAAGATTTTGAATAAAAAGCACTGGGGAGGTTGCAGGTTGGGTGTTTTGTAGTGTTTCTCCTTTAACTTCTAAGATTGGTGTTAATTTCTACGCTACTATAAAATAAATACATTTGGAATGGGATATATTTGAAATAGTAACATAAAAAATGCTTGCCAGATTTTTTCCCAAAACTCACGGTTCTTTGCAAGCTCCTGAAACTGATGCTTAGATCTTCAATTAACAGAGGGGTCCGCAACCACCGCTGCTGAAGGGAAGGATGTTCTCCCATACTAAACCACTAAAAAATTCCTAGTTCCATTAATAGAAAACCCTGGGGTTTAAGAATACATGCATGTATGTCAGCAAGTGACCGAAAAAGGCTGGTCCTGGTTCAGTTGCTTGACTAACGGCATGAGTTGGCGCTTCCCACTTGGCCTTCCCAGCAGGTCCTGCGTGAACACCAGGGATGTCGCCAGCATCCAATGGCATCTCAAAGTGCAGTAGGTAACCATGCTTCAGCAATGGAGCTGAGCCCAGGGGTGGGCTCAGTTTAGCCACATTTAAGATCCAATTAGCCTATTTTTGTTCAATTTTATCCTTGTAACTGGTGTGAAGCCTCAACCTGCTCTCTTCCTTAGTACCAACTTCTTTCCTCCTCCCTGGGCAGGTGAAACATGCCTGATTTAATTTATGTTATTATTTCATACAGTTTACGTACTGAATTAATCATTGCTATTAATTAAAGAATTAATTGCTATTTGAAATACCTCAGATTATAAAACAAGTATTAAATTAATTATTTTTAAAATAGTGGATTTCACTGTACTGATCTGAGGAAAAAAAAAAACCTAAGTGATTATCAGGTAGCGTTGTTTGGGGTCTTGGACCATGTATTTGGGGTTTTGGTTTAGTTTGTTTTTTTCTGCATCTCCTATACCTCCTGTTTGATAATTGGCTGCAATTTTATATCAAATAAAATAATACCTCCATCCCTGTGCTGCTTTCTGGCATGGAGCACAGCTACCGTGTTTCACGAAGGGACGCAGGAGTGGTGTCCCTTGCTCCACCATTTTCAAGATGCCCACCGACCTCAAGAGAGGTGAGGGGATGGATGTCTCTGGGTTTCCTGACACATCCTGCCAGAGGATTTTTCATTAGTTCGACTGGCAGGGATTAAAGAATAATCTTTTCACTGTACAAACAAATCAAATCCTGCTGGGTTTTTTAGTGAGTTCTTAAAGGCAGGGATGGCACTTACCAACTGTTTATCCAACCTCAAAAAAAACCCAAACTGGATTTCAACTGCCAGCATTTTGAAATAACCGAGGTAATTTTTCATATTAAAATCACAAAATGCTGGGTAGATAAACTTTGTAATAGAAAAGAGCCTTTTTTCGCCTGGAGCCGTTCCCCTAGCCGAGGGTCAGCCACCCAGCCAGGAGAAGCTGGCAGAGATCCCCCGTGTTCCCACTGCGAGGCAGGTAATGTCAGCGGGATTGAGCATTATCCCAGGGTAATGGTCTCCCGCTGCGCTGCGTAAACACTGCAGCAAAGCAGAGGCGGTTATGAAAATAAAAACATCAGCGTAAAGCTAAGAAATTTCATTTCCAGAGGACATCAATCCCGTGCCTGCTTGGGATCGCCATTTTCTCTGTTGTCCCTGGAGCAGCACGGGTACAGGAACACTGACCCAGCAGCCCTTGACGCCCTGGGCCCACGCTTTGGGTGGGAGGGGAGGATCGTGATGCCTCGGAGGGATTTTGGCAGCACGGGTCCCTGCCAGCGCTCCCTGCGGGGTGGCACATGCTGCCACCAAAATGCAGCAGCAGCGGGTGATGGCCTCCTCCCTGCCCCTCGCCAGCCATCAACTCGCCGGGAGCCATCGCTGGCTCTTCCCTCCAGACAGGCCTCTTCTGGGCTCAGCAGGGAAAATCCCTTAGGCAGGGTCTCTCATCACCCTCCTGAGGGTCCTGCAGTGGGTGTTTGGAAGGGAGGTGCTCGCCCTCACGTGCGTGAGCGGAGGCACGGCCTCCCAGCCGCGGCCCAGCCCTCACACCTGGCAGTTGTCAAGCACCTGACCGGGCTAATCCGGCTTGGCACCATCAAGTGTCCTGCGGGTTAGGCAAAAGGAGGCCAAGCACACACCCCCCCACATAATCAGGGGGGGACACATCCACCTTCAGCCGCCACTCCAGCAAAGCCTGGGGACCAGCAGACAGGGATCCCCAGGGGTTAACTCAGCTGAGGCAAACAACTCATTCCCTGCCTGAACCGTGCCATGCCCCTCCACCAGCCTCAGCATTTCCCCGCCGCTCTGCCCCTGAAACCCACAGTCCCTGTGACCACTTACGGGCCTCTTCTGAGCCGCAGACAAAGGGTTGGCTAACGCTAAAGGAAAAATGGGTCCTCCAGCAGTGTTTTAACAGTTAGGAGTTTCCTTCACTCCAGAGCAGAATAAACTGACTGAAGGAGACTGACGCCACCAACAAATCCGCTGCTGCGCAAGAGCCTCACGTCACTGCCAGGTCACCCTCCAGACCCACCTCATCTCCCCACCTGCACATCCAAGTCTCCCTCATTGCCCCGTCCCTCAGCAAAGCAGACATTCACACGTGGCACCTCTAACAGGGCCTGGAAAGCAGGCGGCTCCAGCTCGCTGCTCCCAGACCGCGTACTCTGTCTGTTCACAAAACCCTTTTACACTAAGAAAATGTCACACAAAAATAGTGGCCACCAGCATGGGGAGAAGCCCCCCAGGCTGCCCAGAGGGAGCAGGTCACCGCTAGCACCAGCCCTTACAACCCTGCAGCACAAGAAAGCTCACGGCGACCAAGAACCACAGACACAACCACACTACAGTATCGATATCCCCCACCCCACAGAAAGTGAATTTCACACAGAATCAGTCTGCAGGAGAAGAAACAGCATCTGTCCCTGGATTTCCTCCCACCTCCCATCTTTCCTCTCAGGTTTTTCTCACTTCGAAGCCCTCTTAAACATGGATGCTCACCAGTAGCATGTGTGGCTCATTAGCACATCCCCAAGCCCACCTGAGCTCCTTGGCCTCCCCAAGCTCCCTGCCCTGAGGCCGGCCTGCTGCTCTTGCCGAGAGCAGGGGCTGCTTTGGGGGAGGTGGCAGCTCCGGGAGAGCCCTGCTGGAGCAGGCCAGAAAGGGATGGCACAAAGGCTCTTTTCTAGAAGCCTGAGGAAGTAGGACAAGGGAAAAGAATGATGTGAATCAGTCAGGGGTGGGAAGGAAGAAGAGGTTTGTGGACTCTGTACCAGCTATTTGTATGCTAGGACTTGTCGTGGAACCCACAAGAGCAGAAATAGCTGCTCTCTGCTCCAAGGATGAGCAAGTATAGCGTTCAACAAGTGTATCAGTGAACAAGGATATCGACCGGTGGGAGCGAGTCCAGAGGAGGCCATAAAGAGGCTCCGAGGGCTGGAGCCCCTCTGCTATGGGGACAGGCTGGGAGAGTTGGGCTTGTTCAGCCTGGAGAAGAGAAGGCTCCGGGGAGACCTTATAGCACCTTCCAGTGCCTGAAGGGGCTACAAGGAAGCTGGGGCGGACTTTTTACAAGGGCCTGTAGTGACAGGACAAGGGGGAACGGGGTTAAATTGGAAGTGGGGAGGTTTAGATTGGATATCAGGAAGAAGTTCTTCCCGGAGAGGGGGGGGAGGCACTGGGACAGGTTGCCCAGAGAAGCTGTGGATGCCCCATCCCTGGAAGTGTCCAAGGCCAGGCTGGATGAGGCTTGGAGCAACCTGGTCTAGTGGAAGGTGTCCCTGCCCATGGCAGGGGGGTTGGAACTGGATGGGCTTTCAGGTTCCTTCCAACCCAAACCCTTCTATGATTCTGTGAAGTAGGGAAGGGCAGAGAGAGGGCCGAGGCTAGGCAAAGGGACAGAAGAGAAAGAAAAGAAAGAAGAGATTCATATGGGCCATCTTCTACATCAGCAACCGGCATAAAGCCTGCAGGGCTAGAAATAAGAGTGCGCTTCAGAAAACAAAAATCAAACTTCTTTAGAATGCAGTCATTTCATTTGTTTGATTAAGGCATTACTGTGTGAAGTGCCTATATCCCTGTGCAATTACTGTTTTTATCTGGATGATATGCAGCAGGTCATGAGCAGTAAGGGATGCTCCAAACATGGGAAAATGAAAATCAGATTTAAAAAAAAATCCATTTTCTAAAAAATAATTTTCCAGTGTTTTTTGAATTTTTCTATGCTAAAGGCTGTCATGCAATGGAAAGAGCATTATTATGCTGTGAAAAGAGTCATAAAAAGAATTTTGTATTATATCAATACTTAAAATATGCAAATATGATATCTTCACAACGCCCCAAAATTATGCTTGGCATGAATTCTTAGCAACAATACAAATATCATCATCTTCAAATAAGCAGGTATAACATGCTGCTCAAATAGCTGTAAAAACAACCTCATCACAGCTCTGGGAGCATCCAGATTTCATCTTTGATGCAGGTAGATTTTAAGTAGGAAAGGGAAGAATGTTGTCTTAAACATCAGGGTGTACTGGGAAGAGTCTTAGTGGAGCAACTGCATATTTAACGTGGAAAGAAGACGTGCCTGTGTGCATTTACAGAGCCATTGTCATTATAAAAACCTGGCTGTGGTACTGTGCAGGCTCAGCTATGGGGGCTGAGCCCCACGGCACAGCCTTCCTCCCTCCTGACTCCCCACTGAAACAGCGTTATCCGCAGGCTGATGTCCAGTGCGTTTGAACCTTATGTTCCCTAGTGCCTGTCGCTATCACCACATGTAAATTGGCTGTGATTTAAAAAAAAAGGGAAGGGCAATAGTAAAAATAGTGTAACACCGAAGCTTCATTGTGGGGTGGATACCCTTTCGCACCTTCTTTCAGTCCAAGTATCTTTACAGGACTCGATTCTGACCTCGTTAAATCAACAATGTACCCTGACTCACTTGGCTTTGGTGGATTTATCCCAGCATTTGAGATCAGGATCAGACCTCGGCACTTTCTTTTTGTTTTTTGGGGGTTTGGTTTTATTCTTTTCCTGCAACTGGGTTTTCAAAACAGTAGCAGCTATTTCTGCTCACTCCAGAACAAGAGTGGCGGGAGGGTTTTGCCCAAGGAACAATGCCTCTTTCTCCATACACCGTACAGAATTCCCATCTTGTGCATTAGAATAGATGTTGAAACAGTTCTAATTAACATTTTTAATTTGCATTTTAATTGCCTGCCAGGGTGTGAAATGACATGTCTGGGTAAAGGAGTGTTTTTCTTAGTTCCAGTGGTTTGCACAGTCCCAGCGAGGTGACGGGTGCGGAAGCACCATGGCCACTGGTCACTTCGCAGCACTCCCCATAACAGAGGCAGGGCCTGATCCAAAGCCCAGTAAGTTAAGCTGACGGGTTTCACATGAGTGTTTGTTTGTTTGTTTTTAATGACTGGGACTCCCATAATTAGTTTTTGTCTGAAGATGCACATCAGATCTTGATTTTAAAATTGCCGGTCGCAAAGAATCAGTGCAATCATTCGAAGGTTGTTTTAGTGACTAATTATGCTCTTTGTAAAGAAAACATCCTATACATACATACGAACACATATATATGTATATTTTTAAGACTATGTTCTTTCAGATATGAATTTTCCTAGATATGAAAATCTAGGTCAGAAAGTACCTATGAGCCATCCTATTCAGTATTTCCTGCAGTCCAGCACTTGGTTCATCTATAAGAAGTTTCAGTTACACCTTTTCTTTTTTTTTAGGGGGAGGCTCGGGGCGGGGTGGGAGACAGGTTTCCCGGTCAAGATCTGGCAGTTAAATCATGTCGGGACAGGAACCACTAGCTGGAGGACCCTACAAAACATATAGCCTCTTAAAGATGATTCCTCATCTAATTACATCAGTTAGGTAGTTTTAAATTCATTTAACTTGTGCCATGTCGAAATTATATCATTCCCGTTTCCTCCTCAAAATACTAGGCAATGGTGCCAAGTCATGTGCCTTACAGAAGTCTATTACCTTAACACTATTTCATTTGTCATCTAAACTTGTAATCTCATAAAAAGGTATCAAATTAGTTCCATTTTATTTAAACTCACCTTGATTAGCATTTAATTTTATTGGCCCCTTTTAATTCTTTATTACTCAAGCCTTGCACAATCAATCCCATCACTGCTTTTTTCCAGGGATCAAAGTCACCTAAATGCTCTCTCACTTTGGCCATCCTCTTCCTACTTTTTAAAATACTGGCACGATTTCAACTTTTTTTTGGAAAGCTGAGGCGTCTCTCGTGTCCTAATATGTTGGAAAATTTATTATTAGCTGTTTAAAAAGTTCCTCAGCCAACTTCTCAGTACAAAGTTCTGATTCAAAAAATTTGGTGATTGATGTTTAACATGCTTCTTTAAGGACTGCTAGGCTTAAAAGCACTTGGTCACTAGCAGTGTGTAATGTCCCACAACTCCCCTGGCCATTTTGTCTGCACACGGCAAAGATATTTATTTTAAAATTTCACTTTTTTTAATAATATTGTTGATGAATATCCCATTCCCTTTTTCTTTTGTATTCTTACCATTACCAGTTCAAGCCACTGACATTCCCTGTGCACGTGTGCTTTCCTCATCCCATTTTAACACAACTTTCTCCCTTCATCAGTTTGGTATACAACCATCTTATCCACACCCCCTCCCCATCTCCCCATCTACTTTTATTTACCCTCAAAAGCAGGATGGGGTTTTGGATCTTTTTGAAACTATTTCAGGTCTTTCTGGATTCTGGGACTCTTCTTTCAGAAACTTGATTAAACAGTTTGCAAATACCATCTATGTTTTCCTGCTTAAATATTTTTCTAAATATTAGTATTTGTCTCAGTGAAATTCCCCTTTTGAAAGACAAAGAGTTTATCTGACTTGTTCTATCTCTTTATTTTACCTTCACACAGTGGATGTGATCAAAGTCATGGCTGCTGATACCTCAATCTGCTTCAGTGTCCTCGATGTGTGAACCAATTCTCCTTGTCCATCAAGAGGAGATTTGATGTAGATGTTGCTCCTGCTCGGAATATCCTTTTTGTCAGAAAATTGTCATCCGGGGGTTTTAGAAATTGTAGCAGATGGAAATCTCCACTTGATACCTTTCAGAACAAACTAGCCCATGATGATGAGCGTGGGGTATGTTGCAAACACCATCGATAACGTGTTTAAGTAGTAGGCATCCTCTGTAGGGATGACACAAAACTCAATTGGATTTAGTGGTGCGAGGTGCATATCACCTGGAGGGACACCACAAGCTTTATTTCTTAGGTTCCAGCTGACTGACTTCATGGCTGCCAGTATAACCATTTTATACCGTGAGCCAGTCTTATTTCCCCTTTTCCGAGCTGATCTTTTCTAAAGAGATTATAAATAACTTTATCAACAATCCTGTCACATGTCATCCTATTAGGTTTTGCTAATACCAGCTAGTTCAAATGCATGTTTCCAAACAAGCAATTTCTATTCCTTGCATTTATTACCTGGGTTTCTAATTTTGATACGTAATCAATTTATGAATTTCTGCACGGCATAGTCTTCGTTTACACGTTAACCAACACAAAGATTTTGTACAGTCCGAGGGTTTGGTGGGCCCTTCTTTTCATACCTTTCTCTTAATGAAAACCCCTCCTTGCAGCTCCAGAAAGCCTGGTCTTCTGCAGAAGAGGAACTCTGCCAAACTGTGCAGTTTTTGGTGTCCTAAACCCCCAAATTCTTTAACTTACACCTCCTAGTTAAGCAGCATTTTCACTTTCAGGTCCTTGAATGTTCTGATTTCCTTCATTGTCCTCCAAGAGGATACCTCAGACATCCCTCTCCCTCAGCTCCTTTTGGGGTGTAATCTTTAATGTTTTGCACCATGAATCAGTGGACCAATGTGTTTTGATTCCATGAAGTGTCACCCTTTGTCCCGTGATTCTTTGTGTCAGTTCATCACTCTGGTGCCAGCCTGTCCCTTGGAGAATATTGCTGCTCTTCTTCTCCATGCAACAGGAGCTGATCTGCCTCCCTGGTTTTGTCTTTTTCTGCTTCTTCCCAGTAGCCAGCGAGGGGGTGCTCTCTGCATTCACTGTCCCAGGACACAGAATTTCTTAGAATTCTCTTGTGGAAATAGTGAGGTCTGTGCACCATGTTTACTCACCAAAAGACAGTCATCAACTGAACAACTTCTAAAGCAAAATCCTTTCCCAAAGAATGAACATTTTTTCTTGCTATAGCTCAAGTTCCTGCATGCAAAGTCTCAAATCCCAGCTAACCCTGAAGCAAACTGCCATGGTTTACAAATAACCATGCAGGCCGGCCCGCCAAGAGACTGACTCCTACAGGGATAAAACTCTGGTGATGCTGGGGCATGTACCTGTGCCCCGCTGAGGAGTCATTCCACTTTGAAGATGTATTCCCCTGAAAAGCTGAAATGTCCCTTGGAAAACAGTCACAAAATAAAGTGCAAGAGTGTTGTAAATTCAGGCAGAACGAGCGCAAACCTCCATTAAAGCTCCTCCTTCCCCTGGAAAGGAGGCTGCTCCCATGGGGCCAGGGAAAGTGAAAGTCCAGCTTAGCGCGTGTCTCTCCCAGCTACTCCAGCTCAGCTAGAAAAGGGCACAGTGCAGAGACAAACACGGCTGCTCTTGAAAACATCCCATAAAATTGCATAAGCCTTAGGGTGCCGTCATATTAGGGTGCAGTCATTATAGGGTGCTCTTCGCTTGAACTTATTTAGATGCCCATGTGGCTGAGGTGAGTGCTCCTGCTTCTGCTGACTTCAACAGGACCAAGACATTTTCCAGCACACATTTCTTCGGAGTAGGTTTTCTTCCCGCTCCCCCAGAACAACCAAAGCAAATCAAGTTGTTGCACCGCAGACATCAGAGCAGAAGAAAGAAAAGCAGCAGGCTCCAGGGTTTCACTGTGATTCCTGTTAAGTTTGGAAGCAACTTGGGCAACGATTAGGACAGTCCTTCTGCCTGGATGCCACGTGCCAGCTCTGAGCCAGCCACCACGCAGGATGTCACCGCATAGGACCTCACCACGTAGATATGCGGGCTGGGGGCACCGGGGCACGGGAGGACGTTCTCTTGGGAATGCAGGACATGGGCTTTCCCTTCTACAAGGAGGAGCGTTTGACACCATGAGGGTGGACAAACAGCTGCCCAGAGGGGTGATGAGGTCTCCATCTCTGGAGATACTCAACACTCAGCCGGAGGAGCCCTGAGCAGCCCGCCCGGCTGGACAGGCTTCAAGCGCGAGGTTGGGCTGGGTACTGCCGCAGGTGCTCCAACCTGAGCAACATGGAAACTAGACTTGGGTCCAGAGGGACCTGGACAGGCTG
>NW_010250351.1:0-8743 GCF_000690775.1 Eurypyga helias
TTCTATGATTCTATGATCTGCTGAGAGTCCCACTCTGTCCTTTTCACCTGCACTGCCCATTCGGGGACTGGGTACTGCCGTTGCTTTGGGAGACATAATCACACCACATAGCGGGTCTTCCCCAGGCATAACCTCACCAGACTCGGGATAACCAGGGTCTTCAGGATTTGTTCTCCAGAACTAATATTCCCAGTTATGCAGCATCTCTGAATGACATACTTCCTCGGCCCTGGCCAGGGTGAGTTGCTTGTGACATGAACAACATGAGGTTTTGTGTTCACTCTAGTGCTGGAGAACCCTCCCTTGACCAACAGGCCTCTTGGGCAGACAGGTTAAGCAGACACTCAGCCTGGTTCCTGTGCTTCATCCAGACAGAGCCACCACTCTCCCAGACATTAGCTCACAGGACAACTGGTCATTTTCCTCCATTAAAGTCACCAAGTTACTGCAGAATATGACCGTAAGATTTGTCTGCTGAGGAGATTTCTTGGGGTTCTCTTTTTCTGTCTGCCCCTGGGCTAACATTATTCTCCCCCAAAGGAAATGGAGGCACAAAAAGTAGTGGCCAACATCTGAAGGACAGTCCAGCTCCATGGCTGAAAGGGATTGAGTTTCAGTCCTGGAAACTTGAGTTTCAGTCTCTTCCATTCCAGGGCCAGAGGGGTGAGGTGACCAGAACAGCACATGGCTCCCCAGAGCTGACCCTTTGGCCTTTTTGGGACAAAGGGGTTGCAGATAGCGACAGGGTGTTGCTTTGTAACTGCATGGGACAAATGCCATCAGCCAGCCTGCTGTATGCCAGCCAAGGAGAGACCAGGCTGAGCAAAGCAGAAGAAAAATCACCAGAGATATTTTTACATCAGCCATTTCTAGGGTACTGCCGCAGCCCACCTCTGTACTTGCTTGCAACGTGAGTTGAAGCAGAATGTTTCTCCCCCGATGCAAATTTTCTCACTGGCATCTCTGAAGTGCAAGTTGCCATGGAAACCATTTTGTCTGTGTCCCACGTTGCCCACATGCACTCGGAAGAAGCTGCAGTAGCAAAATGGCCGTTGTGTAATGCTGCAGGGTCTCAGCATACGAGGGGCTGCTGTGCTACACAGCACCCTTCAGCTATGAGACCCTCTCAGAGAATCTGTGGACAATTGCTTGGGAAAGCAATGAAACCCATGGAGGTTATGACACACTCAGGGAGGAAAAATGGCCCCACCTTGCCTTAACTCTTGCAGTGCTTTGCGTGGAGCTCCAAACCGATCCTGCTGTGTTCTCAGCACAGACTTCCAGGAACACTTTACCCTTCTCAGAGTCACCTTGCCATTCCTACTCCTGCAGGCATGGAGATGAGGGCCTCACTGTACTCCGTGGGGTGGCTCTGTTCACCCCTTGCTGTCTTGGAGTGACAAAGGCTGCAAGGTAAAGACAGTTGCATCCATACCCTTGAACTGCACACATCTGACTTCATCCCATCTTCTCCCTACCGGCTGCATATGCAGGAGGTTGTTTGGGAAGACACTGTTTTGGAGTGGATTATACAGAGCCTGGTGAGTGTGATGGCAGTAGAATAATAAAGGCAAGACCTGACCACAGTGGGGCACTTAGCAGAGAAGATGAAGGAAAAAGGCAGGCTTTGAAATATTATTTGGCTTGCTCACATTGGAGTGCAAAAGGTCTTTCCTCCTTATTACCTGGAGTTCCCTGTGGGGAAAAAAAAGAATGCAGTAACTGAGCCCCTCCTGTGTTCCCCAGGAGTCTCGGATGATCATACTCAGGAGTCAGTCTTCCCTCTGTGCCTCCATTCGTCTTTTGTCTCTAGAGACTCTTGTTCCTGGCACCGTTGCAGAGATGTGAGAAATGCCTGCTTCCCTCTCCAGTCATGCCTCCCACTGGGCCATGTTGTCCTGGCATCAGGAACAGCCCAGATCACAACCTCCAGCAACCAGGCTCAGCCCGCACAGACGTTGTCACCGCACGACTTCCGCTCGTGCTGTGTCCTCAGGCTCTTTGATCGTCTGAGGGCAATGGGTGCATGCAGGGTTTTCCCAGGGTGGAAGCCGTGTAAATGGCAAATACAACTGCATCCACCAGCTGATCCTGGTGAGGACTCTGTACTGAGCAATGGTCTTTGCTTTTCCTCTTGCTGCCTCCTGGCATATCACGGCAACTTTCTTACCCACGGTTTGGCGCAAGAACTTAACATGGTAATTGCCTGTTAGCAATTCGCAGGTGTGTACTGTGATCCTGCTCTTTATGTCTGGGCACCTTCTGGATGTGGGGGAGTTGGACAAGAGCATGGAACTGATGTCTGTGTGGTTTCCCGTTGCCTGTGAATGGTGTAATTCCTCCCCTGGCCAGAGTAAGTCAGCATAAAACCTAGAGACTTCAGGGGAGCAGCACTGAATGCAGGGGGAAATTTTCATTTGCCTTGGGGGAAGGCATCAGTCCCAGTGGTGGAAAAGCTAACATGGAATTTCATACATAAGGAAATCAAGCAGTAGGAATATATGATTCCTGCCAGTCATCATGGAGCTGCCAAACAAACTAAATTCTTCTTCTGGAAAAGTTAGTATTTAATTGATAGCAGTAATGGCACAGCTATAACACAGTCTATGGAAATACTTGTTACATACAGCTGCAAGACCTAAGAGTGGTTAATCTGAGGTATAAAACTAAGTAAAGCACATACTGAGTGGTCATGGCAGATCCTGAAGAGCAGTTGTAAGTGAAGAACTGCAATGGGATGTAGGTATTCCTACCATATGAAAGGATTTGAGATGTGGTTTATATTTCATTATTTTTGCCTTTGCTCTGGAAGAATCACTGGTGATACGATCTGTGAAATAGCAAATAACAATGCCAAATAATTTGGATTGTTTGATAAATAGAGTACTGAAACTATTTTACGATGGTCAATGCAGAGCCATGGAAGTAGAAGCAAGTATTGTTAGTCTTGCCCTTAGGACAGAACTGTGGGTGCAGTGGAAACATTGACTGGAAAGGTGGTCTCTAATTTGACCAGGGGGTCAGGGATCATGAATGTCAAAGCCAAAAAGAGCCAGTGCTGCCCTTGGATGTGACCCTGAGGGGTTAAAGCAGCAGCAGGCAATAGCTTGAGCCTCTGTACTGGGGAATCTCAGATGGGAATGCTGCCTGCAGATCTGGATGTCACATTCTTTACAAAGAGGCTGACGAACTGCAGGAAAGGCACCCTGAGAATATTTGGAGAAAAAATCCTTGTGAGCTACTATGGTAGAGGCGAGAGTGGATGAATTCGGAGTGTGCTGCCTGTGGTATCCCACGTTGCCTACCAGGAGCAATGACAGACAGCCCATGAATGACAGCCCGTGGATGATTTCCCCACGGGCTCTGAGCACTGGAGAAGCTGTTTCCAGAGTCACTCCCTTGGTGCAAGCAGGCTCCAGCGCAGCTGAGGTAGGCAGGGTGGTGAATCTAGAAGAAGGCTTCTCTGATGACCTGCAAGCCTGCGCTCCTCACACAGTCTGCATGCCATGGCCAGAGCCTCCTGCCCAGCTCCATCACATCGCCTGCTCCTATTGCTTGGGCAGCTGGACACCTCCCTGGGGAGTCCCATACTCCGGGTACCATGCAGGCAAGGGAAATCCCTCCTTGGGTGGCTCTTTGCCTCCTGACCAACAAAAGGATGGCCTGGGACAGGGACAGAGAATGACACTGGACCCCAATGTGAGGTCAAGGCAGGCAGTGGGCAGTGGTGGACAGCAAGCAGGGATGAGGGATAAGGAGGGCATGCAGGGACTCCCTGAAGCTCCCCACAACCTGCCTGGAGGCTGTCAGTCCCCTCCCCACTGTCAGTCCACTGATGTGTGTGAGCATCTGGGACGTGGCAGGAGGATGTCACAGAGTCTGCCATTCAGTCAGACTGACAGGCAATGCTTGGCATCTGCAGAAGGGTGCCCTAAGGTGTTGTTTCTACAGTAGGGAAGCTGCAGGGAGCAATTGGGTGGAGACCAAGGAGAAACTGAGCAGCTGTTTGGCTTAAGCTGTTGATGTTGTGTATTCTGGCCCTGTCTCCATCTCTTTTCCAGATGATACCCAGGATGGACTGCAGTCCTTAAGGAGATTTTGTGCTCTCCCTCAATGCTTTTGCAGCCAAGGGAGACTCAGCCCAGCCTGCTTTGCAATTCAGATGTGGCTGGTGGAGTCACCAGGCAGCACAGTGCTGGGGCTGTGCAAAGCTGGCCTGCGATGGACATCTGTGTTGTCTTTGCTCAGCTCTCCCCACTGAGCATGATATCAAGGGCTCTGAGGGTCTTTGGCACCTTCCTGAGCACACTGTGCATCACCTCTGGAGTCCCTGTCATCACAGAAAGAGGCTGCAGCAGCATCCTATGCCAAGCGACAAGAATTGAGGTATCTCTCCCCCTCTGCTGTCAGGTTCCTGCATCACCCATCCACAGGAGCATTCCCACCATCCACCAGCGTTTTACCTTCTTCCAGAGCAGCTGGGTATTCCCAGGGCTGTGGGGGAGTTAAAACCAGACACAAGCAGTTAGGCTGGGTTTTGGATACCAAGAGGCTCCTGAGTGGCCAGGGAGATATTCAGGTGACTGGTAAGAGGATGGGACATGGAAATCAATGGCCAGAGGCAAAGATGGTGACAAACACAGGAGCAGCTTCTGTGAAATCAGAAGGAACTGAACACACAGAAACACACAGATGTGCAGGTGGAGTGGGTGGGAATTTCCACTGGAATAATTTTCTAAGGGAAAAACCATCATTCACATGTTTGAAATGTTCTGTAGGGAAAAAAAAAAAAATTCCAATTTTCTGATGGAAAATCAGCCAAGAGGCTTCAGCTGCTTGCACATTGTGTCCTAGAAGATGGGACAATTGTTCTCAGGGACTTCCAGCCCTCTGGGATTGCTGCATAGCAGAGGCTGGAAAGGAGCTCAGAGAGATCGGTCACTGCTTCATGGCTTCCTGCACATCTTCACCTTGGAGGACATTGGAGCCTGGGCCCAGGGGACGAGGTGATGCAGTCACCCATGGACATGGCTGGACATGGAGCACGCTGAGGGACATCAGCCCCCAGGCATCCCTTGGTGCTCTCCGACATGCACAGCCCACCACGCTGGAGCTCAGTCCAACAGCTTGGGTGTCTATGGCAAAGCCTGTTGCTGGGGTGTGGCTGCCTTGCTTCACAAGGGCAGTCAGATTTGCTTCCTTTATCTCCAGGGTCTCTCTGGGAGCACTGGGACAAAAAACTCTGTTGCACCAATAACCTGCAGCCCTGCTCACTGCAAGATAGGGTGGGGTCTGCCTGTGCGGCACCTTGCTCAAGCAGAAATGGTCACACCACTTGGAGAGGCTGGAGGCATGCTGGAGAGGCCAAATTCCCTGGGAAAGAGCACATGCAAGCTTCTCCAGGTAGGTGTGTGTTCCCAGTAGAGTTCAGGTGGTTAACAGGCTTCGTTGGGAGACAGAAGTGCCCTGTCCCATGGAGACTGAGACATCTGGGCATGCTCAACTTCTTTGGGCTGTGATGAAGCTGAAAAGAGGGATGGAAAAGTGTGTCAGTGACAAATGAGGCACTCTGGAATTTGTAACCTCTCCAGAGACAGGTGCCTCAAAGACAGGACATTGTCTTCACAGTGATGGGTGCAGAACTGTGCAAGAGTTCCCACCTCTGAAACCTGACTTTGGGAAGAGGCAGCAAACATCTTCAGCTGAACCCCTTTGCATGCATCCCCAAGACTCCTGTCCCCCTCTCTGGAGCCCATCACAGTGCTCAGAGCTCCCCTCGCATCATGGGGCTTAGCTCTCTGCCCTGCCCCAGCCAGACATGGATCTGTCCCTGTGTCTAGATGTCTAGGACACCTCAGTACTCTCCATACTTTGTGCTGCTGCTGGGAAATGTTCATGTCTTTGCAAATGTTTCTCTAGCTCCAGGGGCTCCCCAGCCCATGCAGCTCCCATGTGAATGCTCCCAACTTTGGGAGAACAGCAGAATTAGAGGGCTGCTTTCCAACCTGCCAGATGTGACTTTCAGAGACACCAAACATGATGAATGAGAGGTGTACAGCCTTGGGAGTAACTTTGGAGGATGCTAAGCAAGCCAGAAAAAACTAGAGCTGGCCCAGTTGTGTCCATATGGCATGCAGGGGCAGGAGCTGAGTGGCACCAGACTTTCTGCTGCACTTGACCTATCTCATCCCAGGAGCAAGCTGGCAGGCTGGAGCATGGAGCCTGGGTGTGGTCCATCGTGTGCCAGAACATTTAATTGGTGGGTTAGGGCTCAAATGCAACATCCAGAGCACAGGAATGTGACAGCAAACATGCCCCCTCAAGACCTGTGCCCTCCTGTCATGTATGACTGGTATTTGCTAGAAGATCAAAACCTTGTTGCTGAGGACAGACAGAAAGATTTATTGCTCAAGTTTTATTATGAAACCAGTCTTAAATAAAAACGTGATGAGACAGGGCTAAACAACACTGGTTTTGAAGAAAAAAAGTTTCTTCCCTGAATGTATCTGTAATGTACTTAAAAGTCAGCGCATCTGGAAAGCAAGACATGCAGGCTCAAGGTGGGCTTCCTGGAAAGACGAGCACACAGGTAGGGTTATTCATCTGGTGAGACATGTCATTGAGAGCCTTTGTGGTCAACAACTCAGTTCTCCAAGCCTTCACCCTCCTCCTGCAACCCTGTGGTTTGCTGTTTACTTCCCATTTCAGTCTCCAGTCCAAGTCCTAGCCCTGATCTCATGCAGAGATGTGCTAGAAAATCCTGTCCTCTCTCAGGATTTGTAATAGCTAATATACACCATGATGTTTCTCCTTTCCTTCTTTCCTACAGAGTTCATTCTGTGTTGTCACCCTCTTGAAGCATCTGAATCCTCTCTTCCATTACCACTGCTCCTGTATGTGCCAAACCTGGGGAGAGAAGCATTTCAGCCTCAGGTAGTTAGTTCAGTAAACTCAGAAGCATTTGAAATTGGGGTTTGGTACATGGTTTAACATCTGTAACCATGACAATGTAACCATGTAGACCAGACACGTGCAGATGTTTTTTGGGTCTGTTCCCAATTACATTCCTAATTACTCTTGAAGGAGGGCTATTATCCTTGAAACGTTGTCAACTTTTTTCCCAGCTGTACCAGCTCATCTAATAGAAAATATTATTGTCCCCTATGGACCTTGCTTTTGTTACATGCTCCGATCATCATGCCTACAAAAGCATTAATACTAATTGTTCCTAACACTGCATTTGTCTTTCTGAGCAGCATGGACTGGTGAGCAGTTGTATTACAGACCAAGTCAAGTAACGCTCAGATCTCTTTCTGAGTGCAAATTAACAGCAAACCTTCTCCTGTGGGTCTGTGCCACGTGCATTACGTGTCATTGGCAGACAGTGCTGTTCACCTGTCAGTCACCGAGAGATTCGTAAGGCTTCTTTTGCAGTAGATCACAGTCAACATTACGTTTTACCAGAGTGAATAATTTAGAATCAGCTTAATCAGATGATTTAGGTGTGTTTATCCCATTTCCCAAGTTCTGTGGATATAAATGCAGATCCCTACTCTCTGATGCAACAGCTGAGCATCTACTCCTTTTCCTTGGTTCCTACCTTCTCTCCAATTACAAAAGCAAGAGAGGTTCCCCCTGTTATTTCACGATTCTTTAAGGACTTTCTGCAGCATGCCTTATAGGAAGTGTCTTGAAAAACCACGTGAACAAAGTATGAACTTGTTCACTTGTTTGCTGACTTCTCAGGTCTATTTGAGACGTGCGTTCTCGGTGCTCTCGTGGTGCTGACTCCCCAGCACAGCACGCTCATTCCTGTGTCTCTCAACCCCTTCAGTGCAGTGTCTAATAGATTTGCTCAGCACCGTGTTGAGACTCTTTGGTCTGCCGTTCCCCAAACCAGCTATCTTGTCTCTGTTTTTGTGCAACAGATGCATTTATTATGTGCTTTTATGCCCTTAATAAGTTGCTTTTCAAAATCCCTCTTTGACTTCCTTTATTTTGACTTGATCCTTCACTTAGAGTTGCTGCTTGCTTCCTTTTCCCTGTTCGGGCAGGACTCACAGCCTGTCGCTTTCGGAGGGATGTTTGTTTATTCCAACTGTTGTGTTCAATCTCCTGTGTAACTACCCTGGCATTCTTCTCCTACAACAGGTTTCCAATAGGTCATATATGTATTTACCTGAACCTTTCATGCAAGGTCTTCAAGCAATTGACCCTGTCTGGATTCACCCTTTTACTTGCTCCTTTTGCCTTCATCCCCTCTGTCTCACTGCTCTGGAGCCAGGCTGCGTTTCCAGGCTAAGCTCAGAGACTCCAAAATAAATTAGACAGCCACAAACCTGGATGATACAGGCTGTTTAACTGTCTTATTGTCTGATAATCTTTGGTATTATCAGTATTATTACTGTATGTTCCCATTCTGTGCACTTTTCCCTTTTCAATAACTCAGTACTAGGGTGAGTATTTTGTGTCGCTGCTTCTCCTAGAATTCTCCGACCGTATCTACATGACAGGCAACAGGTGGCTTTTCTACACTTTAACGTAGCTACTGGATTTAGGGCCACTCTTCCAAGGAAACATCGCTTTTGCTTACGTGCCAGGGGAGTTCCCTCCGCTGCAGTTTGTGCTCCTTGGCTCCCCCCGCTCTGTAACCCCAGCTGGAAGCAGGCTGCAGTTGGACCCTCCCCCCCATTTTGCCTCCCTTTCCCCAGACGAAGCAAAGCCCCCTCCCTCAGCCTCCCCT
>NW_010250352.1:0-283 GCF_000690775.1 Eurypyga helias
GGGCAGCAGCCCCGAGGAGACCGAGCTCAGCATCACCCTCACCCTCCGCATGCTCATGCACGGCAAGGTAACGGGGCTGGGGCTCAGCACCGCTCGGGGGGGGCAGCAAAGCCTGGGGTGGGGGGCCATGCTCGGTCCTGAGCCAGGGAGGGGCGATTCCCATGGTTCAGGGGCCATTCCCATGGCTTAGTGTCACCAGCAAGCCACCGGCGTCCCCCTGGCCACAGCCTGGGCCTGCCCGGTGCCCGTCTGCTGCGGGCAGAGGGATGTGGCGGGGGGGGGG
>NW_010250352.1:889-1214 GCF_000690775.1 Eurypyga helias
GGAGCTGACCGCTGATGGGACCCCCCTTGTCTCTGTCTTTGCAGGAGATCGGCAGCATCATCGGCAAGGTAAGATTTGGGGTGCGGGTCACCGTCGGCCCCGCGGCTCCCCTGGACCTGACCACCCGCCCCTTTCCTCTCCCCGCAGAAAGGAGAGACTGTTAAGAGGATACGAGAGCAGGTAAGGGGATGCCGGGGGGCTGTCCTGCCTGCACCTCATGTCCCACGTGCCCGCCCCCCCATTCCCAGCTGGATCCATGGGAGACCCGGCTGCACCCCGCGAAAGGCTGCCTGGGGCAGGTGGGAGGGGGAAAGCCCGGCTCTGC
>NW_010250353.1:0-310 GCF_000690775.1 Eurypyga helias
CTGCCAGGCGCCGCTGCTCCCCGCCAACGACTCCTACCACGGCCGAAACTGCAGCGCCGAGGAAGGGACCTACCAAGATGCCACCCCCCTCTCCGGGAAGATCGTGCTCGCCGTCGTCCTGGCGCTCGTCACCCTGGCCACGGTGCTCTCCAATGCCTTTGTCATCGCCACGGTCTACCAGACGAGAAAACTCCACACGCCGGCCAACTATCTCATCGCCTCGCTGGCCGTAACCGACCTCCTCGTCTCCATCCTCGTCATGCCCATCAGCACCGTGTACACTGTGACCGGCAGGGGGACGCCGGGGCCG
>NW_010250353.1:341-1187 GCF_000690775.1 Eurypyga helias
GTCGTCTGCGATCTCTGGCTGTCCTCGGACATCACCTGTTGCACGGCGTCCATCCTGCACCTCTGTGTCATCGCCCTGGACCGCTACTGGGCGATCACCGACGCCGTCGAATACTCCACGAAACGGACTCCCAAGCGGGCAGCGGGCATGATCGCTCTGGTGTGGGTCTTCTCCATCTGTATCTCCATGCCCCCTTTGTTTTGGCGGCAGGCGAAGGCCGAGGAAGTCTCACACTGTGTGGTGAACACGGACCACGTCCTCTACACCGTGTACTCCACGGTGGGAGCCTTCTACTTCCCCACGCTGCTACTGATAGCCCTCTACGGGAGGATCTACGTGGAAGCCAGATCGCGGATTTTGAAGCAGACGCCAAAGAAAGCAGGTAAAAGACTCACGCGGGCTCAGTTAATCACGGACTCCCCGGGGTCGTCCTCCTCCGTCACGTCCATAAACTCCAAGGCCCCCGAGGGATCCAGCGAAACGGGCTCCCCCGTGTACATGAACCAAGTGAAGGTGAAGGTCTCGGATGCCTTGCTGGAGAAAAAGAAGCTCACGGCCGCTAGAGAGCGGAAAGCTACAAAGACTTTAGGGATTATTTTAGGAGCCTTCATCGTCTGTTGGCTGCCCTTTTTCATCATCAGCCTGGTGTTGCCTATTTGCAAGGACGCTTGCTGGTTCCACATGGCCATCTTTGACTTTTTCACGTGGCTTGGATATCTCAACTCCCTCATCAACCCCATCATCTATACTATGTCTAACGAAGACTTCAAACAAGCTTTCCACAAACTCATACGTTTCCGATGCGCAAGCTGAACATTTTGAATGCGATGTGTTCTGCGGGGCTGC
>NW_010250354.1:0-17277 GCF_000690775.1 Eurypyga helias
AGTTCCTTATCCACCGAGCGGTCTACTTCTTCGAGCATTCTCAGTTTTTTTGGGTTCCCCTCTTGAAAACTTTCTCTGTAGCCCTTTTTTTTTAAAGTTTAAGTATGTATTCAGGCAGAAGAAAGTGGATGGCATTCAGGTGATGGTGCTATGTTCTGATCTTTCTTGATTTATTCTTTTCTCCTGCTCTCCCTTTCAAATGGGTTATGGAAACAGTAAGTTAATGTAATAGTATTTTCAAAGTGAATTAAAATGGCTTTTAGGAACTTGAAGTGCGTTCTGCATACTCGGTTGTAGAAATTGGCATGAGGGACTTTGCTGATGCCTTTGGACATGAGATATTCAGTGACCGCTACTTTCCAAGCCAGTTATGAGGGGCCTGCAATCATGGATGAGCTAGAATGGCTCAGCTGAGTTGGTGCAGGGTTTCAACTCAGCTAAATTTAGGTGAGGCTCATAAACTTCCATGTATGAATAGGTGGGCTAGGAAACTCTGGGTATATATATGCAGGTGTCTGCTGAGAGATTTGTACATTGAAAGTGAGGTTCAGAAAAACTAGCTGGTATGTGGGCTTTCTTTTGCCTTTTGCAGAGGGAGTGGTGGGTGTAGCTCTGGAGCATACAAAGGGCAGAGTGTCAGGGCACGCTTCTGGTCAGGGACAGGTTAAAATCTCACCCAGAGGTTGTGAAGAGCGGCTTTTCAATCTGCCTGACCTTCAGACTTCCCCCAGCTCTTACCAAGACTGCAAGTGAACTGAGTTCAGCACAATGTGTTACTGGCTACCTCTCTCCCTCCTTCATGCTGTTTTCTTCCTCGGAGCATCCAATGAAATACAGCTCCCACCATGACTTGTTGGTCCTTGCATGATGCTGCTCTGACTCCCGTACTCAACCTTGCTGGCCTGTGCCAGAGCTCAGGAGCACTCTTAGTACCTCCAGTGTTTCTGCAGACTTTTCCACCCTAGCCTCCATTTCTAAATTTCCCTTTTGCTGTCTGGGAGCTCTCCCTGCCATGGTTATACCTGATGTGCTGTCCCTGCCATGCTGCCAGCACCACGTATCAGCGACTGAAGTGGCTTGTTGGCAGGTGAAGTTCCGTTCCCCCCTGGCTGTTTTCCGCAGGGACAGCGGCTGGTGCTGCAGGGCAGAGGATTTTGTAGCATAGCTTAGATAAGCCACTTCAAGCAAGAGCAGTGCTGACAGCATGGACACACCACTTCTGTGTTTTCTCAACCAGGCTAATCCTTGAGCAGAAAATTTCAGTTTAGTTTGCACACCCATACATGCAAATTAGCCCAGGGTCATTAACTTTCTTACAGAGAAAACATTTTAAATTAAAGACCAAGGAAACATTTTAAATTAAAGAACATAATTGGTGAGTAAATATGCAAGGTATTTTGCGGTTGTTAGGAGTTTCCACGCTGGCCATTGATTCTGCATGGTGCTGAAGACACCATGGTGAAACACGCACGTGGATATTTAACAACGCAGCTCGTTACATCTTGCGTGTCAAGCGGATACGTAAGCTCTTTCTTGGACTGGCACCAGTATGCCAGTATGGCCTGTGCTTCTGCAACTTAGGTTAAAATGCGTTGAACAGCCTCTGCTATTCATCAGGGTTTGCAGTGGGCAGTAAGTGAGACTGCGCTACGAGATTAGCTCAGTGTTTTCAAAATGCGACTCCAAAACGCGTAAGAGGAGCACAGGGCTTCACATTCCACTTTTGACGTGTTGGTCTGTGTGTGTGAGAGCTCACACAGAACTGTATTTAATATGCTGAGGATCTGAACACTTTATTATTCAAAATTGCTTCACAGGGCCTTTGCTACTTAAAAAAATGCGAGATATAGATGTATACTTTTACCTTTCAATATTTATCAAAGATTAAATTATCACAGCCAGTTCTTAGACTACTGATCAACTCTTTTAAAAACATACGTGTTTCAGCTTAGGTAAGTGGAATGGCCACAGCATCTGCAGGATTCTCCTGAGTTGCTCTGTACTTAGCCTGGAAAAATTTCCGAGTATTGCATAACATGAAGTACAAGTCTTCTGTTGTTTAAGATCTTAACTGTAGGCAGTTAACATGTTTGTAAATTATATTTATATATCAGGTTTCCTTTAAATTTTGCCTTGAATTCAAAATTATTTTGTGGATGTGTCAAGTAGTTGCCTCTGTAGTTCAGGGCTGTGACCCTGAAGTTTTCTTATACACTGAGGTCAATGATCTACTGGTGTAGGACTGATAACTTGTCTTTATTTTCAAAAGGGTGTAAAAAATAGCCCAAAGCAATATTCAGGACCATACGCCTTACACAGCAGGGAATGCCTAGTGGTAGCGTATGGAAACGAAATGGTGTCGTGGGCATTGTTCGACTGATTTTAGTTTTGTTCTTGGTGAGTCTATGTACATGTCTGTGTTTCACAGTCTCTGGCAGGACTCCTGTTGGTTTCATGGGCTCTTTGATCAAGCTAATTTTGAATAAAATAGCCTAGGAAAATCCCCTCAGAGCAGTAAATGGAAAATGGGCATTTTTCCTGCAGAAAATGGGATATGTGTTGCTTTTAAATTTTTTTTCTGAAACACTTTACTTTTCCAAAGAATTAATTTTTAATTGAAACAATTCTGCATTAATAAGCTAACTCTTTTTAAAGCAAATATTTTATTTCCACTTAATATGTCTTTTCTAGTTTTGCTTTTCTGGTGAGTTGTTTTATTCTTTTCTTTGTGTCCCTTTTGGGTTTTCCCTTTTGCAAAATATCAGAAAACATTGAAAGAGTGAGAAGGGAAACCAGTACGAACGTGTAATCAAAAATGCGAAAATATTTTTTTTTCCCAAACAGCTTCAATGAAACTTCATTTTGCATAAAAAAAAAGTGTGCCAATCCTGTGCATGGCCGAATGAACCTATATTCTGATAACAGAATTGTCATATAGCACACAAAGCCGTATAAAGCTAAACCCTGCAGGACTCAAACATGTCCCCACTCAGATAAGCACCACCCACAGAGACGGGCCTGATGGCTTTTGGTTTATATGGGTGCTGATCCCTATTGTCATGAGAGCAAAAAGGGAGAAAGGAGGGGTAGCTCTGCCGATGTCAGTGCATCCATGCTGAGCTGCGCTGGCTGATGAGCTCTCCCAGGGATTTTGGTTAATGGATGAAGATAGCACAGTCAGGCTGGATGATGATTTCCAGCTCTTCTCTTACCCTGTCTGCTCCCTCTTCCCATTCCAGTGCATGGGTGACTGAGCAGCTTCAAAATGGACTGCAGAATAACCACCAACATTCATTTTAAGGGAAATTGTCACTGATTTCAGTTGGTCTTGGACCGAGTTTTGCATACCAGGAGCAGATACCAGAAAGGGGATTGCTTCCAGAATTCCCAGGGCATGATCCATCTTGTCATTTCCAGCTCTCAGCTCTAACTCTTCTCTTAACTCAGGGTAAAGGATGGCGCATACCTAGGTTGCTGCTCTCTGATCCTCAGCAGCAGCTTGCCACAGGGTCATTGTGTTCAGCTGAACTGACGGGTTTCTCTCTCTTCCTCTAGATTGCAGTTTTGAAGGAAATACGTACAACAACTCCATGAAATGGCACCTCCCTAGCAATCCCTGTGTTACATACCAGTGCCAGGTAAGGATGTCATCAGGATCATGGAAATTGAGTCGTGAGCTTTTCTCATGAAATTCTGAGCCTTTTTTTATCCACTCCAAATAACCTGATATATTTTATCACTGAAGCACAATATGGACTTTGCATTTAAAGCAGTTTAAATCCACTGAGATGTGGCCAGCTATAACCAAACACTCAGAGGATAGGTTTTATATGGCTTCAGAGTGTGATACCCAAACATTGCTGGAGGAGAGGTAGGCAGCCCTGCCATTCGTGCTGTCTTGGCTTTGAAATGTCCTAATTTTTCAGCACGCTAAGCCTTTTCTGAGATACAAATTATTATTTCAGTAATTGGACACTTCTTTTGTGTATGTGGGTTTTACCCACGATGTTCATTAAGAGAAACTCACAACCAAATATTTTCCTGGGCTCCTGGGCTGTTAACACAGTGTTTTTTTTGGTAGCTTGCTTATCTGCAACCATAATGTTTGCAAGATTGTCCATTTTCAGGCACAAAACATGTAATTACATATGTAATTTTAGTATCTGTCTGTGAACAGATCTGTGATTTTTGCTGACAATTTGATCTAGTTTCAATAACAGCACTCAGACACCTACCAAAAATCTCAACTGTTGGAAAAAGGAGAGATGAATGAGTGCAAAGAGCTTTTACAAATAAGAGAAAAGGGTTTCAAGATATTTTCTCTTTTTTTTCTGTGATACTTCTGCCCTATGAAACCCACCCATTTTAAACACAAGTATGCTGAGAATGAAGTTGGAGCAGCAGTACTCCATGTCCTTGCAATTAATGAAAAGATACATCTTGAATCTAGATACTCTGATCATTAATAGCTACATCAAATGCGCAATCCTTTACTGCCTTTTTCAGTGTCTAAATGCAAAAAAATGGGTGATACTGTTTACCCTAGACTTGCATATTTGAAAAACAGCTTTCTGTTGCCTACAAACACAAAGCTGCAAGTGGGGGGGGAAAAAAAAAAAAGGCAGCCTTTTGTGACCAGATCCTCACACCCAGATTTGTTCAGGACAACTCTTGACTTCTCCAGCAAGGAAGTATCAGAAATCTCCAGCAAGAAGTATCGGAAATGTTAATTTACTAAGACTTATCAGGTGAAGCATCAAAGATAAGCGTCTCCCCTCTACAGAACAACATGCTTTTATCTGCTTTTTGAGTCTTTTTTTCTCCAAGGGGAGAGGGAGGAGAATGCCTTGTGTCTGGCCTGTTTCCACCAGAGCTGCATGGCAGATTACTGAGGCTAAGGATCCCTGATAAAGCAGGATTCCTTTTCCTAAGAAGATGCTTGGGTTCTTACCTGCTACATTTTAAGGCAAATCCTGTGTCTGGAGTCAGGGAGACTCAAGTGGGTCTTTTGACTGTGGATTAATCTGAATCCTGATGCCAGGCAGCAGGTACAGGGAAAAAAAAAAATGTTTTGAAATCTAGTGCTCTTGCAGCATGTGCTGGGCTTTAATTGTACCACTAGTAATTGTGGAGTTTTGCTTCTTAAAGCAACAATAAGTATGTCTGATCTGCTTCTTTTACAGGAAGGAGTGATAGTAGAGTCAGAGGTACAGTGTGTTGTTCATTGCAAAAACCCTTTGAAACTCGTGGGAATGTGTTGTCCTGTGTGTCCAGGTAAGATTTCATGGGAAGATGCTGTTCCACATGAACAACTGTATTTCTAATGATTGCCATCATCATCTGGGAGGTTACCTGCAACTTCTCCGTTATACTCAGCAATTGACTGAACTGCAGGCCAGCGGCTTGCAGTGCACTGAATGACAGAAGAAGGACATGCCTAATGTTTTTTTAGTAGTTGACATTCAAAATAGGAGATGCACAGGCCACATATGTATTTATGCCATTTTTCAGAGCGTTTGTCAGCTGTGTTTGCCTGGTTGATGAGTGGGATTTTGTTAGAAGGGGAAGTATAAGAGCAATCCTAAAGATGGAGACTCGCTTTTTGAAGGGGAGTGGGTTGTCTTTGTGAAGCACGGTGGCAAATTAACATGGTTTTATCCAGTATATGAGTTTATTATATTCTAAATTGTTATAATTTCTGCCAACATCTGATATAAACACATGGAGTAAGAATGAGTAATTAAAAGGAAACAGCTTAGAAAAGTGTTTTGAAGCCACTTGTAATGAAAGTCCTGAATTAGCCTTGACTTCATTGCTACAAATTTGTCTGCTGTAGGACGATTTCTTTCCCCCAAAAGATATTTGGGGTTTCTCAAAGCCTTTGTAAAGGCTACTGAAGTGATTTGTATGAGAGAGAATGGTATAATTTACTTTCCATATTGTCCTGTGGTGGGGTGTGTTATAGAGAAAAGACAGTGCTATCACACTAAACTTATTCAAATGCTGTTTTCCAGGTTGTATATTTGAAAAGAGACATTACAATGAAGGAGAAGAATTTAGGCCTGAAGGAAATAAATGTACCAAGTGCTCATGTATTGTAAGTATTTGCCTTTTGGCATTGTATCTCCCTGTATGAACTTCAAAAAGAATGTTATTACTGCCATAACAAAGAAAAAAAATAAGGAAATCAACATTATTATGCATGCTTCTCTTGGAGTTCAGGTTTCTATTGAAGATTTTACTGCACTAAACCGTTACTTGTATTCTTTGCTTATCATCTTTTATTTGACTTCACACTGTACACAGATAGAGCATGATATTCGGGAGGAGGTCGATGTGTTAATTTAGTGATGCTTTTTTTTGCGATGGGATCATGCAGGAGGAGACAGAAAGCTTTTGGGATTTCATCTATTGTTCAACACTTATTAGATATTTCCTTAAAGTGATATTTTGCAAGGATTCCTCTCAGCTGTGAATTACTGAGCGAAAGGATGAGGGTAGTTTCCTTAGGCTGTCCCAGGTGGATTTGGGCTTGATGCTTAATGAGAAGGTCATATCCTGGATTTTACCCTTGACTAGCAACAATATAGAGAGGAAGTAATAATTGCATTCTTTGGGTAATGAACACAGGCTTCTCTTTCACTTCCAGTAAGCTGAAACATAATGCTGTATGAGTTGGGGCAGATAACCAACTTTATTGGTGTGATCTGAGAAACCAGTAAAATGCAAAGTTCAAATCACTGCTTTTGTTGCAATCTGTGTGCTGGTTATCAGCAGAAAATGCAAGATCGAGGAACTTTACATTTCAGTAGAATGCCAAGAGCTTTTTCAGTACCAGACTCAGCTCTCCTGCATCATGAAAATAAAATAAAGGAGAGAAGGATAGAATTCAAAATTAATGTGTATTTATACAAAGACATACACACACACATTTAATGAAGCTGCTGCAGAGAACTCAGACTGTTTTGTGGGAGAAAATCCTGGGAAATTGCAAAAATTGTTTTACACTAAATCATCACTGCTACTGTGGAGAATTAGGCTGCTTAGGTGGTGGTGTTTGGTGGGGTTTTTTTTGTGTTTTTTTTTTTTTTAAAGTTTTAATCCTGTAATAATGAAAATATGCTGTCACACATGTCACAGTGATGTACGCCCTGGGCTCCTGCCCTGCGGAATGCCTCCTGTCCCAGGCTGAGGAACACTGCTCCCTCTGTACTCGGTGGGTCCCACTCTTACTTCAGCTTCAAGTGTAAAGTAGCAGTGTTACACTCCAGCTTTCCTTGGTTATGTTCCTCAGGGGAAGGCAGGTCTGAAATGTTAAGAAGCCTGTGGAGATGTGTACAGTACTGTACAGATACTGCCTATGGCCCAGTTGTTGGTGTGCCAATATGTCCTTGATCAATTTTCCTTTGTTCTCTACGTAGCAAAGGCAACTGTGCTGAGAAGAGCACGTGTGTGTGTGTATGTGTATCTTGGGGAGATAAAGAAATGCAGGGTATATAGGGTCAGACCTGAGGGTCTTTCCTTGACAGTTACCAGTCCTAGGTACACTATAGAAGGAAACGCAACAGCTATTGATAGTAAGAGATTTAAAGCCTCAAGCAAAAGGCTCAACGATCCCTTCCAAGGAAGGCAGTCTGACAGTTTTGGATGTTAATGACACCTGGATAGAATGTCCAGCTCTAATTCTGAATCTTACCAACAGCAAAAGAAATGCCATCTGTGTGTAAGCTGCACCTGACCTTCCTTCCCACTGCAATGCCTTTTTTTTCCTTCAGAATCTGAGCCCATGCCAATTCCTATCTAATTTAAATTGGAAGCAAGTAATGGGAGCATCCTCAGGGCTGTGATAGTGGTTTGCTACCTGCTATACCTCCAATCCCTCCCCATCCGTGTCCCCACTTCGTCCCTCCCCAGCAAATCTCTTATCCAAGCTATTTCCTCAGGGTTTGCTACTGCTATACATCCAATCCCTCCCCATCCGTGTCCCCACTTCGTCCCTCCCCAGCAAATCTCTTATCCAAGCTATTGGTGGATTTCTTCTTTAAAGATACTTATCTAGTTATGCATCCTGATGGGAAGAGTCTGGTGTGTGATGTGCTGTAACTTGTGCAGGCTTTAGTAGATGAAATGTAGCTCCTCACCCTGAATTAGGTTCTTCTGGGATTTGAGATTGTGACTCTATAGGGAGTCTTTCACGGAAACATGGCAGAGGACGTGGCACAAATTATTGCCAAGGTATTCTGGAGGGGGTGGTGTTGCAAGGATTGAAGATACCTTCACTTCAGTGTGAATTCTGCATTTTACTTGGGAGAAAGCTTTTCTAACTGGATTATTCTGGACTCTATAGGCCATCACTCTCCCAGGGGTAGCTTAGGCTGGGACTACCTGCGGCACTGAACAGGAAGATAGTAAGGAGGGATGGCTGGGATTCTTTTCCCCCCAGAGAGATGTAGGGCTGTCCAGCACCCACTGAATGTATTAAAATGAGGAATGAATTCAAAAAAGGAATTTTACAGTTGCAAAATGATGCACTCAGAAGTTAGCCAGCCTGGACTGTGGGGCCCAGTCTTCGAAAATCTCTCTGGTAGTTCAAGTTTATGGTATTTTCAGCGCAAAGAAGTGCCTACTAGATACTGTTGAGTTCCTAAAGAATGCAAAATTGTTGTTAAGATGTTTTTTTGTTATGCATTGCTTGTGCAAATGAGGACAAAGTGGGGATCTTAGGAGTTGCTGGCTTCTTCAGCCCCGAGGGGGAGGGAAAACAACAGCACAGCTACCCATGGGCAATTCACTTGGTCCTTACCCACCATTTGCTCAACCCATTAATATGGTTTCTGTTTAACACCACTTGTGGGTCTAGTTATTGTCTACTGAAAACCAGACCGAACCCACCAAACTCATTCATGGAGGTCACCGAAACAACCCATTAGCTAATAACTTGTAGGTTGCTACTCAGCCAGGCCACGCTTGCGGCAGTGAGGTGGAGATGAAAGGCCCTGTATTCCATTACGGCTCTCCCGAGTGAGCCGCTCCTTGGGGCGACTAAGATTTCTTGCTGAAAATGAAACTCTATCACCTCTCACTCAATGCATATTGCCTGTCAGGAGTGAACGAGCCAGCTTTTAATGACTCGGTTTCTCTGGGGAAAGGCATTTGTGTAAGAAAGGTGGATGGGATAATAGGGATCTCCTCGCACCCCGGCTGAAACCCAGCTGTCTAGCAGTAATTCGTCTGTCTGGCCTGTTCCTGCTTTTCATGATAGGCCAGTGGCCTGTTCTAGAGAAACCTTGGATATTTTCCCTACCATAAGCACCTACTTAAATGAATGACTGGCTGCTTTAATCAAGTGTTATTTCTCAGATACTACTTTTATGAGTTTGAGAGTGTGTTTCTGCTTGCATAGTCAGAGCACTTGGCTTACATGTTTCCTTTCCTGCAGCCTGCATTAAAATAGTCAGACTGTGACTATCTTAAATGTTTTCATTTTCTCTTTTGATGTAGCACGTTTGGGGGAAAAAAAAAAATAGTGGAGGGGGAAGGAGAGAGAGCCAGGGAGAGAGAGGAGAGGAGGTTTGGCAGGAAAGTGACCTCGTGTGAGAGTGGTAACCATGGAGAAGCTTATTTTCTTATCTAAGTGGTAGTATCCAAACTCATAACTAGCCCCTTTTGACTCACGCCGCTGTTACCCAGACCATGGGCGCTGAGCGTTTCGGCATGCAAGGCATGCGGCGGTACGAGGTACCACCATGCTGAGAGCGCGCAGCACTATGGAGACGCCCCAGCCTAGGACCCCTCATCCTCCACACCCCCACGGGGAGACGGGGAGCCAAGCTGCTGGATTACGGCATTGCTGGGATGGCCGAAAGCAAGTGAAACTCAAACGGCTGGAAGCAGAGAATGGGGATTTGAGGCCCTTGGAGAGCTGAATTTAAAAGCAGCCTCTGCTCAAGCTCCTTTGCATCATCTTGGGGGTTTTATGCCGCTGCCTAGGTGTGCTCAGTGGGACTGGAGACACACACAGCCCCTGGTCTGCAGGTGTACTTGTGGGTCTGTGCAGGAAATGTCTTCTCACTTACGTTCCCAAGTGCTAGGTTGCAAAAACTGCATAATGAAAGTTTTGCACAAAGAAAAGGAAATCGCACCAAGAAAATCTGTTTCTAAATCAATGAATAACAGACATTGCAACTATGATAAGTGATGAGAAACTACATATGTTACTGTTTTGGACGCTGAGGGTGGAATTCATCTTATCTAGCTCCAGCCATTCAGAAGTGTGTCTGGTCTGAACTACTTATCTGGGCTCCTCTTCAGCTAATGGAAAGAAAGAGAAAGGTGGGATGGATTACTCTCTGCAGATGCCTATCTTCTTACACTAACTACAGGGGGAGCCTACCGTCTCCCTGGCCTCTGAGATAGCTGAAGATAGCTGCGTGGATCCTGCCTCTGCAATCAGATGGGTGATAAAGCACCCTGATATTGCTTTAAAGGCTGGGCTTTAACAGCTATTGGGAGCTGCTAAAATACATTCCCACCACAACAGACTGTGGGGGAGCTGCTCCAGTCTACTGGGAAACTCAAGAGTATCTTCAGAGAAGGCTGTTAGCAGAACCTATATCCAAATTCAAATTTCCATCCTCAGTGCAGTGCCAAATGCTGATCTTCCCAGATTTCCATGTACTCCAGCTGCTTTGATTCAGGTCCAAACTCCAGCAGACACTGCCTGTCCCCACTTCGGGGGCTAAGAAACCAAGGCAAAGACTGTAGTCAGGGGTGGTAAAGCAAAGAGTTGGTCTTTTGATAGGAGGGGAGTTCACTTTCTCAAAGTTAGTGACATAAGTAGAAGTGGTTGGCTTATGGGTGGATGCAAATAGTGAGCAGTAAGCATTCAGAAATGGGATATGGAGGGGTGCTCACCATGTCTCTCTGGTAACCCCCCATAAATTTGCAGGTTTTTTTCAAGGCTAGAAAGTTTGGTTTTCTGAGTAGCCTAATAAAAACCACAATCTTCCAGGTAGGTGAAAAAGTATGGATGTGCAGGTAGGTGTGGAAGAGCAAGGACTTGGTAAATGCTCAACCAGCAAGAAAAATAAAGCGGCAAAGACATACACAGTGTCCTGGTTTGTTTTTTTTTTTTTTGGTCCGATTTTCTTCAGACTTCAAAAGGTATACCCACTTCCACGGGGATTGCACATTACTTGTGCCATTAATTTTGGAAATAGAACCCATGAGAGACTTACAAATTCCTGGGTACCTGAAAGGACCTAAGGAAATGCTGTTTAAGAGCACTGCAATGCCCTGACTGTGCACTGCATGAACAACCTCTTGCAGTGCAGAAAAAAAGTGTCCAGGACTACTTATAATTTGAAGGCAATGAATGCACAGAACAGGATGGGGTTCTCCTGAAGCATATAAAGAAAAAATAATTCGGGTTGAGCACTTTTAAATGGTGATAATAAAGGCTTATACCTTGAGTGTAAGTTGTTGTCATTCTTGATAGCAAATGAATAGAGCTTGTGCTGTAAGGTATCTGTCCCCTGTCCTGTTAAACTTTTCCTAATTAACAGGGTGAGATTGATTGTTCTTATTAACAAAGAAGAATTAAGTACACAGAGCTTTAACAATAAAGGAGAGCTGTTAACAGGCAGCCTCTGATGAGGGGCCTATTTTTCATTGGCTTTAGGCTGCAATGAAGACTGCAAACATCTCTGCTATAACTCACTCCTTGCAAAGGAGGGGAACTATCTGGGAGGGAAAACAAAGCAGTAAGATGGCAGAAAACAAAAGAACCTGGCTAAAGCAAGCAAACAAACAAACAAAGAACCTGCTGGCCAGAAAGGTTGCATGTGGTTTCAGAAGTGCCTGTCAAAGACAAAGGTTTTATGTGAGATGGCTGTAGCACTTCTTGTAAGTGGCTTCAAATGGGAATGTGTGTGGCATCTCGTGGGAACACTTGTGTGCAGAATTGATTTGGGTCTGAAAGATTCCCAGAAGTTGTGGTAGGAAGCAGTAAAAGCAATAGCTTGTCAATTAACAGGGCCTTTGCTTGCCAAACATTTTATGAAGAGTCCAAGACCCGTCTGGCTGGTGTTACAATGAAGGAAAGGCTGAGAAGAGTAGGAGTGCTTGGCTTTCATGTTTGTCACCCTTTCTGTTTAAGTAAACTTGGATGTCACAATTTTGGGGGTTGTTATTTGGTAATAATGGTTAACGATTTTAAGCTTGCACACAACCCTCTGTGTCCTGAGACAAGATGTATTAGTATGCACAATACTGCTAAATGAATTTACACAAGAGGGCTTAATTAACTGTGTAACACCTACTTGTTTTCCTTGGTCCAATTTTCAACAGGAAAAAAAAAAAAAGGAAAAATATTATAGATTGGAGACAATATGGGGCTACATGTGGGGATTTGGGGTTTAGTTTTTTCCCCTCTCCCAAGTCTGACCTCTGCATCACCATATTTCTTTACTTAATCATGATGTAGCCGTTGACTTTGTTCATATTTAATGTCTTTTGTAGAAGACTTGAAATGAAACTTGGGATCATTAGGTTTGAATTGCTATTGAGATCTAGTGTGATTGCCAAATGACACCTTGACTTGCTATCAGTCAGTCTGCCTAAAGCCCCCTTCCTCTTTCCACTGCATCCTACAGCATTTATTTTGTTTTCTGCCCTGGATGCACTTTGTGTTGATAAGGGAGCAAGTTTCCAACCCTGCCTGATAAACTATTCTCCAGCTGGGCTATGCGATAAAACAATATTTCTTGCAACAAACCAGTCACATAGGAAGGCTCTTTGGATTCTGTCAACGTTTAAAATGTTAATGAACATATTTATTACTTTTCTTGCCTCACTCAATAAGAGACAAACACATTGGATAGTCAAGGGGAGGAAACTGATACCCAGCCAATTATTTTCAGGACTGTGACAGGCTGTAACTATTTTATACAACTCATCCTCTTAGGCTGAGAGCAGGATAGACAGAATAATTCATTGACTGTCAAAATAGATGTGGGAAACTGAAACAAATAAAAAAGTTCTTTGAGACATGACAGTGATTTACTTATTCTGCCTTTAACCTGCCAGAAGTAAAATTTGACTAGGAGCCAAGCTCTCATAACATCTCTGGCACTCTGCTGTGGGTACATCAGTTGGAAGGAAAGATGCAGAAATCCTTGCAGGCAACTCAGGGTTAGAATCAGCAGTGGGATATAAGTCCCCAACATCCACTGTAAGTGCTTAAATATGAAAGCTGAGTCCTTAAAAATGCTTTCTAACTCTAGTGATAGAAATTGCCTGGATTGTCTTAACTTTCTTCCAGGAAGTCATGCTCTCCTGGTACCTAAACTTCTGTTCCGAACATGACTAGAACACCATTAAATTTGACAATCCCACGCTTCATTGAAAACCCAAGAAGTTTTCAGCTCTCTGCCAACAGCTTTGTAAAAAGAAGCATTGAGATTTTCTACATAAAAAAGATGGGGGGTGTTAGAGGGGGTTGGGTTTTTTTTTTGGGGGGGGGGTTGTTTTGTTTTTAAAACAGAGTTTAGCAGCATTACTCAATATTCTGTGCTAAAATCATGGAAATGGAAACTTCTTTATCATTCCTCTTGGGTGTCAGAGCCAATGCAACTGAAAGTGCAAAGTCCAGATTTCCAGCAGTCTCAGATCTGATTTTTTGAGGTGTCTGAACCCAAAAGGATTTAAATAGCCTGCATGCTTTGTGTGGTCTCTTTTCCCTTTTTCCTTTTCTTCAGAACACAGTACCAGCAGTTTTCTGAGAGTAGGGTAGATGCTAATGTGCCCTTGCCAATAGTATCTTTCTTCACAGGAAAAAACAGAGCTGGCCTTAGCTCTGAGAGCATAACAATGAGGAGAGTCTTGTTCCTTTTACCGTCCTCTGTCTTGCACCCATATATTCAACATGCTGAACAAAAATTTGAAAATGAGACAATGTATGTGAAAAAAAATCAATTCCAAGAGGTCTAAGGATCTTGTGTTTTTCAGCATTCAGTCTGTTCGCTGCCCCCTCTCCTAGTTGCGGCATAACTTTCCTTCTGGATGCAGCTGAATAGCAGTTCTTCTAGCAATCTCAGTTGCTGACGAACTGTTTATTCTTTCAGCAGCCAGCTGAACTGCCCTGCTCTCTGTCTTTTGAGATCAGTTTTTTTAATTCCCCAAGGTTCCTTCAATTACCATACCTCCCTCATCTAGGTTTTTTAGTGCTGTACTTAAGCAAGTATGGGTATGTACATGTCTGGGACCATACAGGGAGGGGAAAATCCTGTTTGTTATATCTTCTGCTATCCACAGCTCCTTGTGGTTGATATGCACATGTAAAATCTCTTATCACTAGTACTTGCACAGCATCTGCTACTATGACCTTGTCTTTCTGACTGTGAACCTGATTCTAACACAGCGAGCATTTTATAAAGTAGCTAAATGGGAATAGGACCCATAAAAGTTGACACCTAGTGGAAACCAAGCCAGGGAGGCATTTTCTTTCTCTGTGGTGTTGTTAAATTCCTTGTGGTCAGCAGTAATAGCTCTGCCTCCTGAAGTATGGGCTGTGGGGTTTTACACTGTGTTCAAATGGGCATAGGTTGAAGCTTTAGCGTTTATGGTGCTTGGAGGACACATTCTTGCTTTCTGAGTGTTCAGTGCAGCAGAAGTAACAACAAGCAATTATATAAAATGTGGAGTAAGTTACAGGCTAATTTTAGGGCTGAGGGGGAAGAAACATGCTTGTACACAACAGAAATATGGTCAACCTGTGTAGCATGTTTGCTGTTGTTCCCTTGAGACTGTTTTTGCAGTATTTCTCTGAGTCAGACAAGAGGCTAATAAAAATACTATTAATACATCTAATGACCAAAAGTACTTTTTGCAGTTTTCATAAGGAGTGCCTCTGTTTCTATTTCTAAATTTCTTATCTGGCTGCCTCTCACTGCTGTCTGTTTCCGGGAAATCCTTTATCTCAGACTTTCTTCAAACTTACGGAAAGAGAAGATGGCAAAGTTCCCAAAGTAGACTTGGATTTTGCTTGCTTATTCCCTGATATTGCTCTTCAGACTTCAGTGTGTAGCCTGGTATATGCTAATTATAATAATTATTTACCCTCCTTTGATTTTTCATGGAAGTCAATGGGTTTCAAACAGAGAGAATGTTCCCTACTCAGGATGTGACAGGGTTGGGCAGAGAAGAGCCAAGGCATTCTGAGGGGGTAACTTTTTCCTCCATGATGTAGTGGTTGCAAAACAATGTGTAAAGTGCACAGTACTCCAAGAGGAACAAGCAGGGCTGCTACAGCAAGGGAAGGTGCCAGCTTGTCCATGAAAACCCAGGGGTATCCAGATGGTACAGAGATAAAAATCTGCTATTTCCAGCTCCCCACAAATTCCTTTCTCTCTCTTTTGTTTTGGACTCTATCTTCTTCTAAATATTTATGTTGATTAAACTGGGGAAGCACACATAAGACGTGTCCTGGAAGTGGGCAGATGAAAGCAAAGGCAAAAAAAGAATTCATATGTTCCGGTGTACAGGATTTATACAGTATTCGTGCTCTTGCAGGCAAAGTAAACCAGTCATACTGGACGTACGAACTTTAAGTCAGTACCACAAAAATAATTTCTAACATATAATTTGAAATTCATATCAACTTTTATCAGATGTAAGACTTCCTCCTGGGGATGACACTTGCCCGTGGAAGGAAAACTAAAATAAAATGTAGCATACCACAAATGCCCAATCAGGATAGCCTGAAACATTCATATCTAGAATGCCAACAAGCATATTTGTGAGTCAACTACAGAATAAATAACAGTGTAATATTATGAATTGAAAATGATTTAAGCACACAATCTCTGGGTGGTGTATAATATCAAAAGAATTAAACACCACTTCCCTATTTCCCCAGTGCTGAACAATAATATGGATAAAATTTAGTCTTCTATAATAGCTTGAAAAATTACTGGTTTAATAAATCAGAATCAATATGTTGAAAATATGTGGGAGAGTGACAATTTGTCTTCAATATCCAGAACACCAGGAGGAGGATGTGTCAGCCCTATGAAATATTGTCAAGATGTTTCTCTCCAGTCTGTTGATGGATTTTTTTTTTAATTTTTTTTTTTTTTTTGAGGACTCAGAGTTTCAAAATTTCAGTGCAGAAAGGAAAGCAAGGAAAAGAAACAGAATGGAAATTTTTAAGCATGGTAGCTGATAATTGTGCTCTTAGTTGTAGTTTTCAGTTCCAAAATCTAAAAAGCCTCAAATAAGGTAGCGTGAATACCACGACCTCATAGTCGAGTGAGAAAGTATCAACAGCGTGGGCTTTGAAACTCTGGCCCTAGGGAAGAGGTTTGGGTTAGCCCTCTTAAACCCGATTTCACTTAGACACGATGGCTCTCTCTTTTATCTGAATTAAAACAACGCTGAACTTAAAAGGTTATAAATATTAAAATGACTGTGGTTTTCTGTGATAAAGTTGAGATAACTTTGTTCATAAACATGGAAACTGGGAGCTGGGTGAGGTGGTATAAAAATGAGGTACTAATTATGTCCACTGCATAATTTTATCACCTATTGCTAGAACCCTGTCAAAACAGGAGACTGCTGTCTTTGGAGACGGCTATGTTCTATCGCTAACTTTTGAAAAAAACAAAGTTGTTTTTCACGTAACCCCGCACAACCCATGGTTTCCTGGTTTAATTAAGGTTCATTTCAGCGGTGTGAACTCGGGGGTAGATTGGTTCCTGCATTTCTAACTTACTGTTTTGATACTCAAGACCAAATACTGTCAAACTTTACAGTAACATCTTGTGTAATGGCTTGGAGGCCGAATGGAAAATTTGGGCCTTAAATGGGCTGTTTTGCCATATCGCAAAAAAAGGAGTGTGATGGGGGAGTGGGGGGGGCTGGCTTTCTGCCGGGCGCTGCTGTCCGGCGCCACCTGGCGGTGCGGGGGGGGGGCAGGCGTGGGCAGCCTAGCCCGACCCTTTTAAAGCGGTCACCCGTATGGAAATAGGTTTGTCATCGCAGGTTGTTTTATAAGGCTTCCATAAAGCGAGGAGGTAGTCAGAGCGCTAAAACCTCCGGGAAGAATGGATTGTTCCGACGGCTGACCTCAACGCAGGGGTTTGGCAGGGTTACCCCCTTGGTGGGCCCGGTCCCAGTCAGGCCTCACAAGGAGATGTGGCGCACCACGGCACGCGCGAGATCCATCGCCGGGAATTGGCAGGTGGGGAACCCTCCGCAGATTCTCCCCGCCAACGCTCG